>NW_020537646.1:30053391-30169788 GCF_003426905.1 Ctenocephalides felis
TGAGGACTTTTTAAACTGGGAAGGAATGATTGAATCTTTTTGAACTTTTTTAGGGTTATTTATTATATATTAAAATACACAAAAAAAATTTTTTTTTAATTTTTTTTTTAAATGGCTGCCGTAAAAATAAACCTGCCAAGACCCTCTCGGAAAACGCCATCAATTTGCGGGCGTTCTCACTTTTCGTACGGTGATCTGAATTTAAAAAAATTAGTTTGTACGTGTTCATAAAACATATATCTTCTAGTTAAACCAAAAAAAAAATTAAAAAAGTCACAAAATCGTAAATTGGCACACCTTAGAAAAAAAAATTCGATTTTTCACCTTTTTTTCAATGTTTTTTTTGGTAAAAGGGTTAATTTTTTAAACATGTTTTGGAATGCTTGAGGTTTAACTAGAAGCTATTACTGTAAAGTAGATGTGTGCAAAATTTCATTGGAATCGGTTGAGAACTTTTGAGTTATCCCGCCCGCAAATTTCAAAAATGTCGTTTTGAGAAAAACGCGTTTAAGTTTTGACACAGAAACAGATAAGAGTACAATAGCACTCAAGCGTCGAGTTGAGGCGTGGGCACTTAAATGAGTTTTTATTGTATAAATAATGATAATTTTTTTGAAATTTACAGGCATATTTTTGAGATGTTATTGTAACGATTTATGAAAAAAACTAGCTGTAAGTGGAATTCTGTCTTAAGGCAATTAGGGCATCGTGCCTTAAGGCAAATTGCTGGAACTTCCCGTACCAAAAATTATTATTTTTTTTTTAAAACGATTAACATTTTTGAAAAAAAATTACTTTGAAAAAATAAGATTTTTGAGAAACTATAAATTGGACAAAAAATTAGTTTTATTTTGAAAAAAAAATTTTTTTTTTAAAAATTTTTTTTTTAAAAAAATTTGTTTTTTTTGAAAAAAATTTTTTTTCTTTATTTTGACATATTGTGGAAGATCTGAACTTTTTTTTCAAAGCAATCGTACTGCTTTAACTACATAGGGACAAAATATAAAGCGCGTAAGCGCCGCGTCGCTGTCTAACGCATAAGCATTGGTACGGAACCGATAGGAATGTTAACAAATGTATACTTATTGTTAAAAATCTCTATAAAATGTCTGATAATTTGATGTGCATATGTCTAATGATCATTTTTGACCGCCAAAGGGCTCATTTTTTTACTTTTTCCTCTATATCTCCGAAACCGCTGGACCTACCTTAATGAAAGTTGTATCGATTCTTCATCTTGTCAATACAAATAAAATGTTTTTTGAATTATTAAAATCGGACGCTCCGTTCTCTTAAAAACTGAGTTACCGTTTTCGGAACTTTTTGCCCCGTATCTTCGGAACGGCTTGACCTGCCTTTGCCAAAAACTAATCAGCACGTCTCCTTATCAATACGGATCGAATGTTTTTTGAATTATTCAAATCGGTTGATCCGTGTTCCCGAAATCGTCGACGAAAATTTGTATCCGCACATACATACACACACCACATACATACATACATACACACACACATACACACACACACACACACACATACATCCATTTTTTTAAGGTATGCCAAAATGTTCAGAAACCTCTGAACGTAAAGATATATAAAAATTTTCATTTTCGATTTTTTTGCGATTACTATAACTTGCCCTACGGGAAGTTAAAAATCGATTTTTTTTTCTTGTTACATGTATCGCCCCCCTTAATGATAGTCAATTATTTGAACATATCGGGAAGTTTATGCTACTTGGGTTCTGGCAAAATGCCAATTACGCCTAGAATAATTTAGCATTCACACAGATGATATTGAAAAATGCTGATAATTGATATTTGACCATTTTATAATTGCAGGCAAAATTGGCAAATTATATATTTCTTTGTTGATTGCTGATAACAAGAAAATCACGAGTATTGCAACGTAAATGATAGACTTTTTGACTATTATAGATTATACATTGTATGTTCTCCAGCATTAAAATTGAAAATGTAGTACGTTTTCATCGTTTTTATCATTTTTCCTTATCTATGGTTTTTATGATAAACATAATGCAATTTTAGTTGTAAATTTTTCTCTAATAGTCAAGTCACTACAAGGTCAAGAAGTTGTGCTGTTAGCTTCTGTTCTTTTAAGTGCCTATATACTAATATAATGATCCGGTATCATTGAATGTAAATACAAGATCGACCAAAATCCACGTTTTAAAACGTTGTTAAAACAATTATTTATATTTAAAAAAATAATTATATTGTCATACTAGGTCAATTACTTTGCTTTGTTCACCTAAAGCTTACAATGCAAACGTTGAATTATAAAAAATAAAACACTTTCAGTGAAAAATTTTCGTATATAAATTTACGCATGAGGCTTGTATTAATTGTGGCATGTCAGAACTTATAAAGTTGCAAACACTTCTATAAGCAAAAGAGTGTTTCATCAGTCTGTAATTAAAACAGTATATAAATTTTTAACATATGCATATATGCAAATGATTTAGATCCATCTACGCGGAATCATAATTGCTTTTGATATTGAATGTCGGATGTCATATAAAATTGGAATATATATGAATTTTATAATGTTCATATTTATTGGCGCATATGTGTTTCTAAGAAATGATAGCATGCATATAAGCAAAACAAAAAAAACTACTTTTTCAAACATATTTTTTGTAGTTTTATATAAAAGACTAAAAGAACACCAGTCTCCACAGAGAATTTATCAATACTTTGACATAAATATGTCATAGTTATATGAAAAAATATCTCTTTTGCAACTTCAAGGAGCACAAGGCAACTTTCTTTATATTTCGAAGTCAAGTCTTATGCATGATATATTTCAATATTTGCATTTTTTGCAGTAAAGTTATTTTTTAAAACTTTTTTTTTATTATTCAACTAATCTTCTAGAATTATTCATTAATATTATAATTCAAGATATAATAAGCATTATGTCTGTCAAATATTTATAGAGCTTTTATATTGAAAATTAATATTTTTTATACAATTTGAAAGATTTTTTTCACAAACGATTTAAAATATTATTATACTATATTTTGAGTATTATATTTTGAGTAAGGTAAATTTAGTTCACGATTAACCTTCTATATGGCTGTGACATCAATATTTATAAATATAACAATAGAAAATATGAAGTAACACAATCTTCTTTATTCTGAAGTTTTAAAAAATTCATTTTGATGCAAATCCCATGCCACTACTTGCTTTTGATATGCAGATTGCTTAGTATAGGATGAACTTTCCGAGTTAAAACTTACATAGGTTTAATTTAATATAAAACATGTTTTGAATATCGGAATCTTTTACTAGACTTATTAGTTTCTTTTAAAATTAACAAATAAGAAATTGTTTTAATAGAGTAAATATATACAGGGTAGAGCAAGGCTTAAAGGACCGCGTGTAAAAAGGTCCACCACCGATATATCAAATATAAGAAAAGTTAGGAATTTTTTAACAACAATAGGTATTTGAAAATATGGGAAAAAATATGTATAATCAGCTATCACCTTGGTTTACGATTTTGCTCTCAGGACATAAACGTCAATAAATCTATAGCAAAAGTATTTTTTTGGTTGTGAAAACTGTTGTTTAAGACCCTAATATAATTTTTAAGCATACTTCATTTAATTGTTTTATAAGATGTATTGTTAATTTTTAATTAAATTCAACTTTTTTATATAATCTCTTTAAAAACTCATATGTGGATGGAGTAAAAAGGATCAACCAAACTTTCACCCTGGCAAAGGTGTATATAATAAAAAATAATAAATAAAACTGTGAAAAAAAAACAATTTCACAAGATATAAGGCGAATAAATACTTATTCTAACTATGCGAATAATTATTTCTGACAAAATACTAAATTTAAAACTAAAAAATATAAAAAATGAAAAACAACAAAAAAAATATTTCTACAATGATAAATGAGCTGTCAATTTCACTGAACATAGCCATATAGTTGTTTGTTTGTTACGTGTTATTTGTTGTAATATAATTGATTGTTTGTTTTCACAATATAACTGCTCAAAGTCAAATTGGTCCTTTGTGCCCTGCCCTACTTTATCTATATAAATAATAATGTTTTTAACCAGCATACATCTAATTAGTAAAAAAAAATTATATCTAAATAAAATAAGTATTCTATATGTTTCGAGTCCGAATCCCTTTTTTGTCTTTAATTATTATCATTCACCATCTGTTATATGTATATATGCATGTATGTATGTATGTATGTATGTATAAATAAGTAATTGAATCTTTTTGGTTTTTTAAATCTTATTAGAATATTATACGACGTTTCATACTTTATTAAAGACTCAATCAACTCCGTGATTTCTCACAAATTATTTATTGAGTTTAAAGAAATTGGGAAAACAAAATTCAGTTCTATATACAGTTGTGAGAAATAAAATTGTAAAATCAAAATAACATTTTTGAATCAACGTAAAAACTGAATAGATATGTGATTGCGACAAGATAGATATTTGCTGCATAATGCAATTGAACGAAAATAAAAACTTGCAAGCAAAATGCATGCAATTGACGTCTTCAAAGAAGGCGGAAAATTGAAAGCTTCGGAATAGCAAAATGTAATGATTTGAGTAACAAGGACTAATACTATAAATCTACCTTCGGGGGACTTATTATTATTATTATCATATATCTTTAATAAACACATTTTTGTGATAAAATTTTCATATGAATGACATGAAAATTATAATAATTCGCTACCGGCATGTGGGATGTGATATTTTAATATGTGCGATTGTTCAGCGTTTGTCGAGCACAAAGAAGTTGACAGGCCAATACATACCAATTGCAATAACATCAACAGGCTGTATTATAAGTCCGATTATAAATTCATAGGATCGCGTGCACTTCAATTCGAACGACGATATATCGGAAACTTGTTGGAAAATATAGAAAATAACATGATAAAAACTCCCACACACCTGCAGACTAGAGATCAACTGGGAACAGTAGGAAGCAATAAATATTAAAACACGTGTGTTTTGACTGGATCCAAAACACAGAGTTCCAAGTAGATGATTGATATTCTAATTATTTCTCAACTACCCGTAGGGTAAGTTATAATAATCGCAAAAAATAGAAAATAAATATTTTTATTTATCTTTACGTTTCAAAAGTTAGAAAAAATGTGTGTGTGTATGTGTGTGTGTGTGTGTGTGTTGGTGCGGATACAAATTTTCATCGACAATTTCGGGAACACCGATTAACCGATTTGAATAATTCAAAAAACATTCGATTCATATTGATAAGGAGACGTGCTGATTAGTTTTTGGCGAAGGCAGGTCTAGCCTTTCGAAAGATACGTGGCAAAAAGTGCCAAAAACGGTAACTCAGTTTTTAAGAGAACGGAGCGTCAGATTTTAATCACTCAAAAAATTTACTTGTATTGACAAGATGAAAAACTGATTAAATTTTTGGGAAGGCAGGTTATGGACTCTCAATAAAATTAAGTTATAAAAATGTCAATAGGCAGTCAAAAATGTTTATTGAACATATATACATCAAATTATCAGATATTTCATAGAGATTTCAATAATGCGTACACATTTTGTGTGAATTTTTTTGGGTTCCGTACCAAGATTTTCAATTACGGTACGGGAGGTATCAACAATTTGCCTTAAGGCACGATGCCATGCATCCCACTAGTTTTTAGCATTTTTCTACTTAAATATTCAACACTATATCGAAAAGTATTGTTTTTTCCTCAAGGATTCCATGTATTATGTATTTGACCAGTCACCAGTAAGAACATTAGATTTAGATAGTTTTTGGATGGAACCCCAGAGAGCTTTTAGAGAGCTTTTGGATGGAACCCCAGAGAATTAATTTACTAGTTTCAGATAGAATTTTTATAATTCCTAAAAATGGTGTTCTCGAATAGAATCATGTTGCTATTGAATGCTTTAGTTAAAGAAAATTTGGGCCAAACATATCATATATAAGTCACTAGAGCGCCTAATAGCAAATATGGAAAATATTAGCAAAGTCTCTTTAACGACCTCACTCAAATAAGCTCTCGACCTGAAGATGAGAACGACAAAAGTACTTTTTTCTCATTTTTACGTATTTCAATAATATATACAAGATAATATATGGCAAATAATGTTCTTCAAAGTTACAATAATATAATTATATATATATAGGTTTCTACATAAAAAAGATTGAAGCTGTTTGTAACAAATACATGTCTTTGGGAATACAGTGGATTTTGCAAACATTTTTATAATAGAATTTTCAGCACTCACTAGTCAATCTCTGGAAATATAGATAGCAATATGTTTCCAAGTGCTAACAATAAAAACTCCTTCACCATTACTAAAATTTATAAATAAAAATCAAAACATAGAAAAGGGGCAACTGCCTTATTTCCACATTTAAAAATCGACATAGTTAGTTAGGTCAAATCATCACTGTACAGTCCTTAAATTCTGATCGTTGTTCAAATAATTATAAAAACAAACAGTCATACTAAAAAAGCTTGTAATATTTATATTATTCATAGTCATAATGCTCTGTGATTTTCGTCGATAACAATACTTATGGTTATGAATCAGGACTAAAGACGACCTTAACTTAGAGCAAAATACGAGTATATTCAGATTGTAGCAGAAACACTATATAAGTGATCATATAACACGAATAAGTAGTAAATAAGTGTTAAGTCAATAAAGAATCCTAACTATTTTTAACAGAATTTCTTGAATCTAACAATGATTCAACATTAAAATTTTTATAGATGTTGTATTTATGTTGCGTAGTTATGAAATTTATTAAAACTCTTCTTCGATAATTTAGGTTGTTGGGTTATAATTTAACCCTTGTAGCTGTAGACTGTATTAAACACTGATTTGTTTGTATATCATGTATTTGTTGCAGTTCTAATTACAATCACTGATTTGTTACTAAGTTATAATGAAAGAATATTCTTATTGGTTATTGATTATACATGTTGTTTCGCGAACTTTATTTTTGGAAGTAACAACTAGTTCAGTTAAAACACTCCGCTACCCCCTCTACCAGGGGTAGCAACCATTCCGTGTAAAGCTTAATGCCCTGAAGGTTGTCACCTTCATGGCTAATATAATAAAACGAAAATATGTCCGAACAGATGTAATTTTTACAAGAAACCCAAATTATATTTATTTTTTTGGTCCTTTGAGATTAAATAAATTTAAATAACAAGCATAGCTACCCTAACGTAGTAATATGCATATAGAATATTCCTACATAAACCTATTTCTTTTTTCTAAGTTTCAGTAACTACTACTTTCAATGAACTTCAGAAACTGCTAGTTTTTATTGCAGTATTCGAATTTATTGATCCATAATAGTTACCATCGCATCGAATTATAAAAATGTTATTTTATCACGATAAAAATACGTATAAGTGGGTACTCCACAACGATTTCTAAGAAAACAAGATGTTTAAGACATTTTTAGCGAAATAGGAAACTTCAATTGATGTTAAGTTTTATATTTGAAGTAACAAGGATGCAATGAATATAATGAAAATTCATTCGATTTAAAAAAATAGCAAACAACCTACATGAAGTTATTTATATACAATCATATTTGTAAGAAGAAAAGTGCTATCAAGCAAATAACTTTGCACATTCTACAAAACATTTATTTGAATAATAAATGAGAACTTTATTTAAATAATAATAAATTAATAAATAAAACAATAAATCTCAAACGTGACGAAAACATGTGTAAAATGAAGGGTTGTGTACTCCCTTTGAATAGTCTGAAAATAATATCAAAACACAAACTTCGGAAATTGTATCAAAAGTTTTAAGTATATTATTCTAAAATCAAGTATCATTCACAAATGTGTGTCTATTACCATGTCAGACGAACGGAAAGTTTTCATTTGCTTAGACATTATCACAAAATGAAATTGTGACATAAATTCCTCATAAAACAATGTAGAATAAACGTACCGTAGTACATGTCAGTAAAAAATTGTGGAAAGAAAAATGATGTGTGTTGTGAGCTTTTAACGGTTTAATGACATTTAGAAAAAAACATATTAATAGTATTGACATTCCGTCATTTCAGTAATGTATTTTTATTTCTCTTTTGGATCAAGTTCAACATGTCAGAGCTTTTTTTAAAGCTGGTGGAAATGTACATTTCATTGTTGATTTTTTTCTGATTATATTTCAGAGAAAGGGTGGGAATAAATTATTAGTTTTTTTTTAATAACTCATTTTTGAATATTTGTAATGTTTTTAGTATAGTTAGGTATACTTTCAATTTTTATATTAAAATTTGTAAATAATTTATAAAAATATATGCATCATTTTGTAAAGTTTGTGTTTCAGCCTAAAAATCCTATTTGCTATTTATTTATCTCAAAGTGTCAAGTTATTTTGAATTGTTTAACACAAAAACTGTGTGTCACTTGCAGGCATTTGCAATATACAATTTGAAAATGACTGCACAGATTTAAAGAAATTAAAAGATATTTGATGAAACTCGATAAGGACTCATATTGATTACTTTTCTGTGAAAATCGGCCAAGCCGTTTCTATATAATTATCAGAAAAGTGCAAACTTTCTCATCAATATCTTTGAAAAATCGTGAATCAAATTTAAGACTAGTGGGGTACATAGCATCGTGCTTTAAGGCAAATTGCTGAAACTTTCCGTACCGCAATTAAAAATTGGTACGGAACCTAAAACAATTTACACAAAATGTGTACACATTATGAAAATCTCTATAAAATATCTGATAATTTGTAGTGCACAAGACATTTTTTTAATTTATTTTTCTTGACAGTTCATAACCGCTGGACCTGCTTTCCCAAAAATTTAATTAGTTTTTCATCTTGTCAATACAAGTAAAATGTCTTTTGAATTATTAAAATTGGACAGTCTATTCTCTTAAAAACTGAGTAACCGTTTTTAGCACTTTTTGCCCCGTATCTTGGGAACGGCTAGACCTGCCTTTGCCAAAAAGTAATCAGCACGTCTCCTTATCAATATGAATCGAATGTGTTTTGAATTATTCAAATCGGTTCATCCGTGTTCCCGAAATCGTCGACGAAAATTTGTATTCGCACACACACATACATCTATTTTTTCTAAAAAATGCCAAAATGTTTAGAAACCTTTGAAACGTAAAGATATATAAAAACTTTCGTTTTCGATTTTTTTGAGATCACTATAACTTGCCCTACGGGAAGTTAAAAATATAAATTATTCAAAAGTTTGAGAGCGTTGAAAGTTGATAATAGTGCTGACTGAGCTTTGGTAAAGATCAGCAGTTCCGTTTCTTTGTAATTACTTGAAAAAATTACCATTTTAATGAAATATTGCATAATGTTAGAGTTCACAACCTAATCAAACACCTTAAAATATTACAGACTTCTAATATGCAAAAAGTGGATTTGTTAAAAAAAATCATTGAAGTTTGGTTAATAACTTCATGAAAATAAGCAATTAAAAATTTGGTTGTCACAATATATACATATTGAGAAGTTCACATCTCGTCCTAAAGTGAAATGCCACTTATACTTAATTTTATTTTAATACTATTAGATCTTTGCATTTAATATTTGAATCTTTTGCCAGAAAAAACACACTACTTGTGCAAAGCATGAAATAGCAAATAATATGCATTGAATTTTTTTTCAAAACAATATTTTATAATCTACAGTAGAATTTCATCTAAATTTATCTTCATTTATCTCAGTTAAGACTTGCACATCTTATTTTGTTTATTATCGTTCAAGCATAGTATGGAATTGAGATTATAATCTGACAATATTATTTGTCGATTATGAAGGAAAAATTAACGGCTTAGTAGTCGCACATGGTCCAGAAGGCTAATACGTGGTTTAAGAGCTTAAAGCTTTGGCATAATCTATAGTTAAGCTCGAACGTGGGGCTTACATAACATTTCCAGTTCAAGACATAGGAAACCTTTGACATACGATGAAATAAAATCAATAACATTTGATTGATTGTATATAAGACCTACTTTGTATGATGCAGAGATGAAAATCGTATTTGGAATCTGAGTGAGTAATTTTGGTAATAGAGTAACAATTGTAAAATGAATAGATAATGGGACATGAAACACGAGATAGAATTTTAACGATGGTCTTAAAAAGGAATAACATTTATTTACAAATAGTGCGTTATATGTATTACCTTCTATTATAATAAAACATATTTTTTTGATTTAGAATATTAATATTAATATTCTAATACTGTAATTTCACAAATAAACTAATAGTAAAATATATTGATAATTAACTTAGAATCAAAACGTATCTATGTATGTATAATTCAATTAATATGAACATCTAATACATAAATTTAATTACTTTTGGCATTATATTTGCTATCTTCTACAGTGCTTGAAGATATGTTTCAATATTTAAAATTTTCAATACTATTTCAAATTATATAAAAATACAGATTTTGGTTTTATGTTTTCGATCTTGAATTTTATTCTCTTTATCATTAATATTCCTCATTTTAAAATTGATTTAAATAACAGTAAAATGATTAAATAATATTTATTTCCAGAAAATGAAGAATTCGTAAATTTATTGAAGTGATTTTAGCGATTATTTAGAAGTATGTAACCCCCTTGACCCTTATTACCCTTATCTACCTACACGCTATACTGAATAACGTTTTTACCTTTAGCTCGCTATTTTTAAATAAGGCTCTACCAAATCATTATATAGATAGTTATTTCTCTATCTAACGATTTAGTGAATTCTGAACACCTGTCGCATTAACGATACACCTACTATCCAAATTATATATTTACAAAAAATGCAAAAAATAGATCCACACGCTTTCAGATTAAATCGTATGAAAGCTGCCATAAATACACATACATTAAAAGCGACTCGACATTTTCAATAAATATGTCTATGCACCTGCAATTATATATGTTATTCATTATTTAAAATTTTATGCTCGCGACAGTCATATTTTAAAAATAAAATTAACATTTTTATATGTAAATGGGGCTATGGTATTAAAAATGATACAGGCGCATTCTATTATACAAAAATAGTCATAGCTTTCAAATACAATAGCGATTTTTATAATACAGATTATATTATTGTATGATATAAAATATCAATAATTCAAATTTAATTAAAATTTGTACTGTAATAAAATATGATAATAGTGACTGTACAGAAAGGGAATAAAATAAAAAAGAGAAAAATAAATAATTTAAAAATGCACAGAATTTTGTTCATTTTTTTCATAAGTTAATTCTAATAAGTTATATATGAACTCTTAGAGGGCATAACATTAAGAAAAAAATATGATTGTGCGGAATATAAAACATCTTTATTATTCAAGACGTTTTGATGTAAAATTTTATGTCGTGACCAGTGGATTTACCTGGAAATTCTACCTTCTACCTACGGGAATGTAGAATAGGCCAATTGCATGTATCATAAGGAAAGACTGGAAGGTTTTGATTAAACATTATTTATTAAAAGTATTCTTTTTATTTATTGCCATCCTGTCCGAGAGAGAGTGAAGCTGAATATCCGAAAGTGGAAAAGTTAAGCTTAATGTATATTTCCAATAAAATCCTGTTAAGATTATTTTCTAGCATCGGGCTAAAAAGGTGTCTTACGCGTGATGGCGTATTATACCAAATTTGAAAAATAAGGTAGTTCCTACTACTTATTATTATCTATTATTTTAGGAATTATAACATATGTGATTTACATTTAAGACGTAGTGTTGAATATAAGTATCTTATGTAAAATAATTAGTTATTTTAGTTTAACAGAAAAATTTTGATGCATTAGCTATTACAAGATTTTTAATATAGTCAAACTTTTGCAGTGGCACGAGTTAGTATTCACTTGCACTATTATTATAACAAGTATCTTCCTTGAGAACATTGAATTTAAATTGCATCAATTAAAAAAAAACTATGGTGTATGGCATCGTGCCTTAAGGCAAATTGCTTGAACTTTCCGTGGCAGAATTATATCTTATATTTAATCTATATATAATTATATATATATTCGAAGAAAAAATCAGTAATCAATAAAAATTGATCATTGATTTACAATCGCTTTTGGCACTTTTGCCCCATTTCTCCGAAACAACTAAACCATTGTATACGCCAAAAACTAATCAGCACGTCTTCATATCAATAGGAATCGAATGTTTTTTTAATCATTCAAATCGGTTGATTTGTGCTCCCGAAATCGTGGACGAAAAACTGTATCCAAACATACATATATATCACACACACACACACACGCACACACAAATACATCCATTTTTTCTGAGGTATGCCAAAATTTTTAGAAACCTTTGAAACATAAATGCAAAAATTTTCATTTTCGATTTTTTTGCGATTACTATAACTTACCCTACGGGAAGTTAATAGCTAAAAATATGACAAAAATTGGGATTTTGTAGCAGTTTGGGAAGTGTTTGACTTTCATTTTCCAGTAATTTATTGACGGTGTACAATGCCTCTACAATTTTTAAAATGATCTATCCGGCAATTGTTCATTTCCTCGCAAATTAAGGGTTAACTTTGATCAGCCCTGAAATTTGTGTTTGATAAAGACAAACTTCAGGGCCTTTGAAACATAAAAATATGCAAAAATTTTAATTTTCGATTTTTTTGCGATTACCATAAACTTACGGAAAGTAATTAGCTAAAAATACGACAAAAATTGTGATTTTGCAGCAATTTGGGAAGTGTTTGTCTTCTATTCACCAGTGATTTGATGACGGTATACAATGCCTTTACAATTTTTAAAACTAGTCCAGCAATTTGAATTTGTTCGTTTTCTCGCAAATTAATGGTCAACTTTGGTCAGGCCTAAAGTTCGTGTTTGATAAAGCCATTCAACCTGAGCCTTCGCAGAGCTCAAGTAAATTTTTCTCAGTAATTAAAAAAATTATGAAATGGAAAGAAATATTATTCATTATAGGTACTTTACAAAATTATTACAAACAATTCAAGCACAGTGGTTGCTTTTTTGTAAACTGATTTATTAAATTATTGCTGATGACGACTTTAACCATTTTAAAGTTCTTGACGCTATGGAAAATTTGGAAGGTTTATTATCAATGCGAGGATCCCTGTATAATTGATAAGATCGATACAACGGCGTAACTTTTTATTATTAACATCTAAATGCCATCAATTAATTAAATTAATCTTATAATAATCAGTGCAGTAATACGTCACTTGCACACATATTGTATTTATGAAACAAATTCACCGCCACTGATAAACGCGACCTAATTAGTTTTGCCCCACTGCACTTGAGAGTGGCACTACAGTTCAATCTGTTATTAATCGCTTCGCCAATCACAAATTATTCTTTTGTAATTTTCCGAATTTTGTGTACATATCAACCCACGTATCAAACGCCAATTTAATATTTTGAGTTTATCATCGCTTTGTGTCATCGGAAATAATATTTCATAGAGAATAAATTTTATTCGAAATATAAACACAATGGGATGGATACCGTAAAACCATGAGCAGACTTTATATAAAACTTCACGTTTAATAAAAATGCATTTCATATGAATTCGGCCATATAGTTGGAATTCTATATTTATTAGTCTTGTAGACGGAAGATTGTAATAGATAGAAAGACTGACAAACATGCATATAATAATTTTATATGTGACGTTTCAAAAGCCTTAAACCATTTTAATATCTTAAATTCATATGACTCTATATATGACACTATTGTAAACTAATTTATTTCAGCTATTTACAGCTTTCTAAACAAAAGTCTATATTGATTACAGAAAATCAATTTGTTTATTTTATGCTTTTCCTATATTCATAGCAGTGGTTTCAAACCTTTTAGTACCGCCTATCTTCATTCTTAAAAATATTTGTTGCGCTCTCTGTAATTTTTTTAACAACTTAAATTCACAAATACTCAACTTTTTTTATTTTTATTTACATAGATTTATTGCCGATCAAAATAATATATATTTTTTAAGACAATATGCTGGGTGTAAATGCATGAGATTATCTCCTCTTTTTTATTTTTTTATTTTATTTAAGATCGTATGGCCATTTTTTTTTCAATCTTCGAATAAGAGATTCCTCGCTTAATTGAATACTCAACTGATATTATAATTTGATATCAGAGTACAAAATAAATAATTATTTAATTAATCATTATTTTTTTATATCATTTCAACATTATTGGTTTAGTTTAAAAAGTCTTGAAGCATCTTTGTACCTAGATGGTGATTCCCAGAGTTTGGAAACCGCAGGGTTTGAGGCATCAGCCCAATTTTTTTGACAATTTTGATAGATGATAGAGTTATTGGCATTACCTGTCATTTAAAAATATTATAAAATCTAATATAAAAATCGCCAATGTTTGGTGCAATGGGCAGTGTCAAAATATCAAAAAAAAAATTGTTACAATTCAAAAAGTTGCTAAATATTATTTTTTATTAAATATGTCGATTGCTTACACATATCGGGAGGGTTTTGCAATTTTCTTGGAGCAAAGTGCCACTCTCACCTAGTTCATAAAGATTAGGCGGGAGTGGCACAAAGAAATTGTTGAAATTAGTAAAAACATAATCAATATTTTGTAGAAAACTTTTATACATTTCAATTTGTTCAAATAGCAAAACAAGCTTTTGCTTTGAAATATTAATTTTCGAGATATTTTATTGTATTGTTTATTGAAACCTTTTCTTGCCAACATCACGTACACTAATCAAAAGATATATATTTTTTTTTTTTTTATAATTCTCTTTCTACTGACCATTTTCATAAATGTCATACAATACAATAAAAATTTCTATCATAAATTTTTTACCATGAACGCAGTGATTGATCTTCTCTGTTTTGTTTGAATGAAATTCTACTAACGATGGCTGATGATATATAGTTAGAGGAAACAATGTTAAATATTCTGAATTTGTTTGACAAATTTTAGTTTCTATATTAATTATAAAGAGTTTTAAAAAATTTTTGAATTGTATAAATGTTTTTAATATAATATTAAATTATTTTTGCAGATAATATTTGACAAGATGCATCTTGTGACCTACATGACGACTGTCTTATTCGCACTCTATAGCGCAGAAAGCATTCAGGCCGCAAGAACAGATTATGACCGTGAGTAACTTTATCATTTGAGATTATTTAAAAAAATATTAATACAAAATTGTACAGTACATATTCCTTCAATTCATTAAAAGTTTCTTTAATAAGTATTTTCTCCATTTCTCTAACTAAAACTTGACTATATGTTCATAATTAAGTTCATAATTAAGTGAGTTTGCTCGACATTAAAATAAAGTATAATTGATAATAATTTATAGAATAACGCCTAGAAATAGTTTTGAAATATTATTTCCATTTCTCAGAAAATCTATTGTATGCATAAAATTATAATTATAGAGTTCAAATCCAACTTGTTTTCCAAGAAGTTTCTGCAAATGCTTTCATAATTTAAGGTTCAATAACGAATATTAATTCCTGCACTACTTGAAGAGAAAAATTCCCAATAATCACTTTAAAAATAAATTTTAATCATTTTTAACAATAATTTTTAATCAGACTCATCACATTTTTTAAATATTATTGTTGTTATTATATTTATTAAATTTTATTTACAGTATTATTTGGATGAACACTTTTTTTGTTGATGACTTATTTTCATTTGCTTTTTTATCAATTCTTCAATATTAATTATATATTATAATGCTTCACTGATTTATATTGTTGCTTCTAGTTTATCCATTTAAACCATTTAAAAAAAAAACATTAAATTTAGTTATTCATCATAAAATATCGATTTTAATTTAAAACGAAAGCCTTACTTACGTAGGCTTTGTATTAGATTTGCGGTAGTTTCTTCAAGACATGTAATTACCTTATAATTTGGGTACAAAATCAAATCAACTTTTTGGCTTTCATATAGCTTTTGGAAAGATCAATTTGATTTTATTTAAATATATTAGGCCTACTGTATTTAATAATTCTCTAAGTGCAGTTCACTTTCCATTCATTTTCATTACAAGGTCAAGAAGTTACAAGTCCTTAGATTACAAGGTACATATTAATTTTTGGAATTTCTCAATTAAAAAGGTTAAATAATAAATGAAAGATATAATTAATTGATAGTAAGATGATTAAACAGCTATTATTTAATAACATTGACCATATTATAATATAAATTTTTAACGATAATATTGATTAGTACAGTTTAAAAACCTGTAACATACATTAATCGCAAGGCTTTAATTTAAATTGTCTACAAGTAGGTACTAGGTACATGTGTGTAATTATGTAGTACTTGAGTCAAGAATAGTTTTTACCATTCATACATGTGTATATCTTTAGTAAATAACTCATTTAAACGAACTTCATAACGACGCCTTTACTTCTCCATAAATCACATTCTACAAAGTTGTAACATTATTCTAACGAGCTTGAAGAAATATTATTTTGAAAAATCAGAACCCTTCAAACTTCTTGCCAAGACGCGGTTCCTCCTATTAATAAAACATTATTTTATCATTTACGACGTTAATACCATTTATTATTCTTGACAAGTCTAATCCGAAAATTACAAAAACATGAAAGGACCCAATAGAAACTTTAATTAAACAAGAGGATCTCGCTGAATATAATATTCTCTCAAACAAACCGCAAAATGTAGGAGTTTTAATTTGCTCAAAGTTTGCGTATATATTCCCTTGAAATTTTGGAGTTTTCCACTTTCCGTGTCTGGGATATTTATAGTGCCAGTATAATATTTTACATGTTGATATAGGAACTATAAACACAGGGTAATCCTGAAATAAGTTCAAGATAATTGTTAATTAATCGCATGGTCAACAAAAGCATAGTAGTTTTACAATTGAGTAGTGAAAATTTATTAAAAAGGTGGATCACAGTTAATTATTAGCCAGTGCACTAAAGCATGTTTTAATCCCTGATGTAAAATTCTAAAATTAACACCCATGCCAAAAAATAACACGGTGACATTTTAAATTATTTCAATTAATATTATGCACTTGAAATTTGTATTAAAACAATTGATTAAAGTGTTAGCAAACTGTACTAAATAAAATTTAAAAAAATAAATAAAAAAAAACTCTACTAACAAGCAAACGAACATACTACAAATACTAATAGAGATGACTGACACTAAATGTAAAAGTAAAGAAATTTTATCAACAAACTAATTTATTCAAAAAATATCTAGAGAACGCTACTGGTGACCAAATTGTTTGACCAAAATTATGTTTTTTTTGTAACATAGTAGGTATATATAAATGCGATAGTTTTTACTTCAATAAGTTGATATTTGTGATGATTTAAGGCAAACAAGTTAATTTTAGTAAAATTTTCATGCAACTGATTTAATACTATATATTTAGTAAACACCATTAATTTACTTTATTGGGATTTGTACTGTAGTTAATAATAACATTTTCTTTTTATTATTGTAAGAAAGGTACCCCTCTTTCATTTGCCACCAAAATAAAATCCTACAAATATCCAAATCAAAATATGCAATATATATAATACAACATTTATCTAGTAATAAATCTAATAGAGATTCGTTTGCATCAAGATAATTTTTATTTAAATTATGATCATAAAATAAGAATTTTCAATTTTGCGGGAAGATTTTTACTGACAAAAAACTAATAAATATGGAAACTGATAAGAATAATGCAGGCACGTACTGAATAACGACATTTAAAAATATATTTTAGGTTAATAATGAAAGTAAATTTAACAGTTATTGCAAAAGTATCTCATAAATAATTATTTGGTTATTTCATCGTCTTTTGTTTAAAATTTATTACTTATACAGTAATCCTAATATTGAATATTCAAGCTAATCATTGCATATAGTATAAAATGCAAACAATCATATTGAATAAATATTTATAACAGTATCTTTTTAAAATTTTGTTAATTAATATAAATATTTATAGAAAAAAAATATTACGTATAGTAATCGTTTAAAAAACATTTAAATATTTAAAAGTTTACATGTAAATCAATAAACTTTATAGTTTTCCTTGTTAGTTAAAGTTAGTTTTTTATAACTCTTGTAAATAAAAAGTTTTAAAGTGGGAAAAAGCCTTACTTTACATTTTACACGTGCCGGAAGGAAAAAACGACACTAAACATACACCTTGTTACTATAATAGAAAGGCATATAAAATTGAATTTTTTTTTAACTTTAGATAATATTATGTGTGCATTCATCAATTACAAATTGCCGTTTAATGAAAACAAATTTTTATCAAATATTGTTTCATGTTCATATATCAGAGACTTATAATACCTAAAATAATTTGCAGAGAGTAAATATGCTAATTTTTTTGAAAACTGAATTATATGAAGTATTTTTCAGGTCGAAGTAATTTCTTAGTTTATATGCTCTATTTTCTAATAATACTTTTTGCATTACATGTATTTTTTCCCTTTATCCAGCTCAATGTGTATAAATACTCATAGATTGTTGAATTTTATTTAGAATTTTATAATATAAATTTTATATTGCTATATCGCAAACTGTAGCTTATAGCTTATATATTTGTTCTCAAAATGCCACTTGAAAGGATATTAAATTGCACTGACTTTAATCCAGGCATGTAGAAAGACAGTTTAGATAATAACACTTAAGTATGGATTTTATAGTACCAATCGGTTTTCATATCATATTTTTAGTTGACATATAGTGGGTTTATATATAGAGACTTTGTATGCAAAACAAAGTCTGTAGAAAAATCGATTAACCGTATAGCTATCAGAAATATTACATTTTGGCGTGTTGCACTATGTAAATAATTATCTTCTCTCTAGTGCATCTCATCAAACACAATTATCACAATAGTACTTTATAAAATATTTTTTAAATGATTTGTAAATGAACCTTTTACTAAACTTTCTGTATCCTGATAAAGTTTATTATAAGAAGCATATTATTGAACAAAAATTTTTAGGACTGCCTGATTACATATCAAGTCAAAAAAACTTTAAACTGTTTCGAAATGTATAGTGAACAACTTAAATAAACTCATTTACACAAAAACTTGTAAATCTTTGAAATAACTTGAATTTACAGTATTTAATTACTTTGATAATAAAAGTTTCAGTATTGCAATTCCAGCATAATGCACTATTAGTATATTTTAGTTATAAATTTTCTTTGAAAACGCATTCAAATGAACTTTTTAAAGTTGTGAGTTAAATTAACTTGCAGAGCTTTATTTATAAAGTACGTTAAAATAAATTGATCCACGCCTACTACGTAATATAATTTATAAATGCGAAAATGTCATCAACTAATTTTCAAATATATAACAATTAATTATAAAATAAATATGCAAATATAACCAGTTAACCCAAATTGTAGGTCCGAGAAAAATAATATTTAATTGAAACAAGTCTTTATAGATATATAAAGATTTAAAAATTTGAATTATATTATCAATATATCCAATGCAGCTGCAGTATAAGCATTGAATTATTTTATTATATCAAAGTAGTACTCATGTAACTAAACATGATTTTGTAATATATAACAAATATACTATATATTTTGTGATTTGTGTCGGAGTATACAACAGATTAGCTTTACTATGAATAAATAATTAGTTGTTAATCATCAAATCCAGACATATTTATTAAAGTACATTATAATTAATGTAATCTTTGTTATATTTTCGAATTACAAACCTACACATTGTATAATATCAAATAATATGAAACGAGAAGCAAATATTAGTAAGATAATATGCCTGCAAAATTACAGATGAGTACAAAATTAAATACGTGAATATGTAAAATAAATTTATGTACATATATATTATATATATACCCTGTTAAGATCCGTAATACAATTTCCCGCATAATACGCCACCTTATGGTACCATTTTGAACATATACATAAACATATGTGAGTGGTTACATCATATTTGTTTATTGTAAAAGTATTGAAAAATTTAAATTTACTATAAAGCAAATGACTGTAACTTTTAATATTTCAATATTGTGTTATGCTCAAAATAGAAATGTTAACTTACGATTAGTTAATATTTCGTAGTGCTATCGAATTGTATTTGTCTACTAAATCCAGAAGTTTATTTGTACTAATTTTATTCACATAAAATTAGTATTTGCATCTCCTTTATATTTTTGAGGCGTGACAAATCTCAGGAGAGTTTTATCGATTCAGAGCTATTCTTTTCATTAATTAATTGAATTTAAAATGTAATAATTGATAAGACGAATGATTATCAGAAATATAATGCTTCTGAATCTATATTTATAATGTTCAATTATTTAATATAATTAATTTGAATAGAAATTTGCAGAAAGTCAATATAAATACGGAACAATAGTTTACGTAATCAGCAGATTATGCAACTGCCCTGTCAAAGCCAGAAACCAGTAGTTGCATACAAAATCTTAATAAGAAATTTTCAGCATCTGTCAGTTACAAATGTACATTTCGATAATCTGTATTGTTTCAAATGTCTTCGTCAAGAAATTACACAAGAGAAAATTGAATAAGAAACGTCTTAATAAATAGAAAACAAATTGATAGTTGTATGTTTTTTAAGTTTTTTGACTATATGTCTACATGTTCGAACCTCGTTTTGGGCAACCTGGCATCGTCCAGTAGCGATGTCCATTTGTACTTGAAAATATAATTCTTATATAAGTTTCAAATTGAAAAAAGCCCTGAATCGAAAGGAGTTTAACTCAGTACACGGACCTGCCCTAAGGCAGTACTACTCATTATCATTATATGTACATATATATCGAGAACAAAATTTGTTTCATTATTCAGTAGGTTTCATTATTCTGTACTGTACTGTAAAAAAACTGATTTTAATGTCCTTTTTCAAACATATGCATTTCTAATTTTACTTCAATAACAATTAATGAATATTTGAGCTATGCTTTTATAAATATGCTACAAATCAATTAAATTTTAACCAGTTTATATTGCCATTGAAGATAGCTTAAGATTATATGTTGAAACGTATAGTCATATTAAAGATGCAAAATATATCTTATATTTTTTATATCAAAAAATTGGATATATATATATATATATATATATATATATGTTTATGTATATATATATATATATAGCAAGATATTTGTAAACCATGATGGCACACGATTTTCCGCCTACTAAAACCTACTCTCATTCATCTATTAATAAGTGACTCTATAACAATTTATATAAAGTTTAATTACTTGGGATAATTAACATTTCATGAAATTCTTATTACATGAAATACTTTGTACATCTGGGGAATTACGAATAAAATATAAAGAATTTTTGATATTAAAATTCTAATCGAAACGTCCTTTTTGAATAAGATTTTAAATATATCTACACAGAAATATATATTAATAGATAAATCAATTTTTCTAAATTGATATAGTTGACCGTCAATACTAATATAAAATTAAAATTTAAAAATAATTGTGTGGTTTATGAATATTATTCAAAATTGATATTATGATAATTTTAAGAGATTTCGAACGGATTTCCTCAATCTTCCATATACATTATATCAACCTGCTCAAATACTAAAGAGAATTTAGAACAGAACTTTGATTGTTCAATAATACGTATTAATCATCAAAAGGGCAATATTAAGTAAGAATTAGGTAAGAACATTAACAGAACAATT
This sequence comes from Ctenocephalides felis, assembly GCF_003426905.1. Taxonomy (NCBI): domain Eukaryota; kingdom Metazoa; phylum Arthropoda; class Insecta; order Siphonaptera; family Pulicidae; genus Ctenocephalides; species Ctenocephalides felis. Next base: position 30,075,124 of record NW_020537646.1, read on the forward strand.
CAAAATTACAAATTCGAATACATTTTAGGATGAAAAGATTCTCATCTCTTTGAATGAAACGTAGAAAGTTTTACGAACAATGTATGAATAGTAGCATGGCTTCTATATTATATTCGACTGTATGCCAATTGTAATAAGGGTACATAATTACTTATGAAATAATTTCTTAGAGTTTCAACCGTTCTCTTAATATTTGTTAATTCATGCAATTGAAACCAAATATATCAAATGTATGGTTTTGTGGTGACTGATGTAGAAGCACTGAATTTCACCATTCAATCAAAAATTGCTGTCGATTTGGTGACACCCCAATGATTCCGACTGGCCTTCCGTTTGACTTCAAACGATTGCAATTTCCAGTTCGCAATGACAATTAACAAGTCACAAGGCCAAACGCTTAGTGTTTACGGGATAAATTTAGAAAATCATTGTTTTTCGCATGGGCAGTTATACGTTGCCTGTTCACGAGTCGGGAAACTAACCGCTTTGTTTGTGTTAACGTCAGACCAAAAAACAAAAAATGTGATTTACCAAAGAGCACTTCAATGAAACGGATAATTTACGGATTCACTTTCATTTACTTAGACAAGTTCAACTAAAAAACACTTCATTTTTGTAATAGAAATAAATTCATTACTATTGTGTAACAAAATCAAATTTTTCGATTTCAAATATAAAACAAACAAAAAATTTCTTTATCTTTCTCGCGAAACCATCTGGTGCCGAAACGGAGATCGTCGGGTTTGCTAGTATATATATGATGATAGTTTTGTCGGCGTTGATACATATTTGTAATATTTTTGCAGCCTAATCGTCGAATTAAAAAAAGATTAAACTTTAGTGTTCAATCAATTTTACATCACAATTAATTTTCTCTGTTTGGTTTTCCCGGTTTGATTACTGAATGATGACACACATCAAGTGTCGAAACGTTTAATGGAATAAATAATTTTGTTATTTAATCTTTTTTTAATTCGACTATTTGGTTGCAAAAATATTACATATATACATATATATATATATATATATATATATATATATATATATGTGTGTGTGTGTGTTTGTGTGTGTGTATTTGTGAATATTTATTTATATTATACATATAGTGTAAGATAGAGTTCGAGAGATCTAGAGACTAACTACATCTCACCCTTTACTTTAACATCCCTTGAAATAAATCGAAAAATCTAAATCCATAAACCAGCCTATTATTATTATTATCTATAGTAAACGCTCCAAAAAATTTGGATGGCTTTTGACACATCTAATACCCTAACCCTACACAACGAAAAATAATGGAAGTAGAATAACTTGATGCATTAGATGAAGATTTTTAAACTATTTATATGGGTATAAAAAGTTTTAGATGGAAAACAGTCTCAAAGTGTAAAGATTTAAATCTGAACCGGTTCTCCTGCTAGTATTTTTATATATTTTATACTTAATATTAAACGATATTTTATGATGTAAACTCAAGAGCACAATTATAAACTGTATTCTATATTCACAATAAAAATTTTCCTTAATTATGAAATAAAAACTAAAACTTTTATGTTTGATTGAGAATTCATTTCGTATAACGAACTACAATTATTGTGGTGTTGGCATTTTCCATTAGCTCGTGATATTTGTTTACTCAATACATCAAAGAGCATCTTCTATCTATAAAATTCAATTGTAGTTGAATTGAAATTGAAAAAAGTGTCGGATCTTCTCATCACTAAGTGAGATGATTGATTTTCCATTCATGGATTACAATACTCACAGTGACGTGGTAAATGTTTAAAGGATAACATATATATATATATATATATATATATATATATATATATATATGTATTAGATCAGTTATCAAATCTACTGACCTGAACCTTTAAGTCTATAATTTTGCACTTTAAATCAAATACTTTCAGAATGCGTTTTGCCGAAGGTTGTCTCATTCAACTTGTCAACGAGGTAATAAACGAAGTGACAATACTTTCCTTTATAGTGACTACAAAATATTCTCTGACTATGTGTGTAATTTCACTTTTACTTTGTTTTACTATGATATGTATTGAACCATGAGAATTCAATTCGGACGACTGCTACATCCAACACATGACTAGTTTTAAAGAAATTCAGATGGTTTTTAGTGCGAATATCTGCATATTATATATTGTTTCCGATATGGGATTTCATTAATGAGTTTTCCAACATTTCATAACCTTGTTGACAAGTATACGTGTCGCTCGTTTTCGTGTAGAACTTTGCCATTATCCTTTGAGTGGTCATTCAAGCCGCATTTTATTCAATCACACGCCTAGCTACACATTCGAAACCCTTATGAAACATATGTATATATATATATATATACATATATACATATATATATATACATATATATACATAACTTCATACATATACTTTCATGTATGGTTAAATATTATATTTAACACGAACGTAGGTGCTCCAAAGTATCAATTTTAATTTATGTCTTTTCACTAAAATAAAAAAATTGAAAAAAAAATCAAAACATTTATAAAAAAGCCAGTTTTGATAATAAAAGGGTGAGCAAATTGTATAAAACTAGGACAATGTTCTAGGAATGAAAGTAATCAATAAGTAACGGTTGCAATTGACAATATTGGCAGAGAAAATTCTCGTTATTTTTGGTAGTTCACTATGAATATAAATCTTGTTTCACCGAAATTAATAGCTGATCTAGAACGTTTGGTGTCCTCGATGGAAAAATCTATGCTTAAGTAGGGCAATATTTAGGGAGAATTAGGACGACGTTGAATTATATCTCTGTCACTTTGGTTCACTTCAGAAATTAGTAATAGATCACACGTGTAAGTCAATAAACTTTGTGCAGCTTATTTTTTATGTTCATTGCGTTAAAAATAAAATTTGATAATTGAACGCTTTTGATGGATATTGGTATGTAAATTGTTCAAATGTCTGATTATACGTTATACGTTATGCTATAATCGGAGACTATACCATATACTATATAATAAAAATATTATTCACTATAGAATGAAGTATACTTCATTCATTGATCGTTTTGTCAGCTCTAAAGGACTGATATTCAGACAGTGATCATTTCATCCAAGCACATTTAGTAATCTAAATTATACATCTCTTAATACTTTATGTCTGGTACAAAGTTATGATTTGAAACGCTCAATTTCTTGTGAACGGATTAACGATTGACTAATCCACATCAACCGTTTTAACCGTTTTAACCGTTCAAGTTTAAAGAAAATTATTTTGTGAGACTTATAATTAAAATTGAGGCGTAGAAATAAGTACAGATTTGTTTAAATTTTGTTAAAAGTATCTAAGAATGAAATATCAGACAATGATTTTTACTACTAGAAATATATACCAGTAGGTAGGTAAAAACATAACAATTTTTCAATTATTAGATGTGGTTAAACATGCAAAAGAGTATTAGTGTTGTGCAAAATGCTAATTTATTTGTTAAATAATCTGGAGAAATAATAAATTATAGAAATGTTACTGACGTATTTGCTAACAACTTCATAATTTATTTCGCTCATATTTTAAAACAACTGTAATCAATTGTGATCAACAATATCTTAGTTTATATTAGAAAATAAGAAAAATAAAATTCTTATAATATCAAAATTCACAACTATCTTTATATGTTTTTCTATAAAACTTATGACAATAAATATTGTTTAAAAAGTCTATGCTGAATCTAATTTAGAGAATGAGGTGAAGATTATAACCTTTGAAAATTTTGCTACATGTGCCACAGCGTGAACTTGGCACATTTTTAGAACTCAATCCGAACAATATTATTCGATATAAATATTATACAGATTCCCATTTTCGTACAAAAGGAAATATTGTACACGATTTATGTTTGCGAACGGCATGTATGTAAAAGTATTATTGTATATGAAAGCGTGTGTTCCTCTCTGAGCGCGTTTATAGAAAATCAAGGTTATGTTGGCGTCATTATGTAAGTACAAAAACACTTTTATTGTAATAGCGGAGAAACCATAGAGTGGTTTAGCTTTATGAATAAAAACCATATCAATTCCCATTGTAAATGCATAGGGAAAGATATAAGAGAAATGTTCCAATAACAAATCAATTTAATAAATAAAGGTATTTTCAAGAACATTCTTTTGCGTCGGTTTGTTGAATTGTAATCTTTGCAGCCGCAAAAGTTTATTTAAAAATGTAAAAAATAATAAATGTGGGAGTTATGATTATAATAAGCACGTCATATAATATAATATATTAATATAGTTTCAATATTATTTCAATTGAAAATGGTAGGTCTATTTTGGAAATTCTAATTTACATCGTGTCCAATATCACTAAATCTATCAACGTGATAAGCGATAATGTATTATCCATCACCTCACTGAAAATGTTCACAAAATTTACTCACAATTTAATGACTAATCAAAATATTGTATGAATGATATATAATTTTTCACACAACGTCAGGTGCGATTCATTATGCTAAATATTTACCGCGTACTACAGCAAAAATTCCATTCCTTTTTCTATTACAATTCCCATAACGTTAATCATCTAATTATTTTAACTTTGACCTTATAACTTGATCTTCACATAACATAATAGAATGCTCACAGTTGGTGAATAATACAAGGAAATTAATCTATTAATTCACTTGCCTTTTTCCAGATATCCGTGAACTGTACGAACTGTTACAGGCGGCTGGAGCAGGGGTAGATTCAGGGCCTGGATTTACCGATACAGCGGGTCTCTATGCAGCAAGACAACAACGAAAAGCTTTGGCACCATCCCTGAGATTGAGATTCGGAAAAAGAGATAATGAATTAGAAGATGTGCGTATTTTTTATAATTATGTTTCAAGTAATATTTCTATTATGTGAATGTATTACAACAATTTTATGTTTTAATCATTTGCTCCGTCAAAACTGGCCGAGACCATTTTCTGTTTAAAGTTTGAACAAAATTTTTGTTTGTCTGTTATATCTAATAATATTATACTTCCGCAATAATCAATACGGTTCAAAAACTAAATCAAATTCTTTTCAATCACTTTTCCACTATTGCCGACATGTTCAAGCCACCATTTTTACTAAACTTGCATAATAAAGAAAATACAAACTGATCACGGAAAAATATATAAACTGCTCAATTTATCTCTTACATCACTGATAAAATTTTAAATATGATAAATATTATAAAATATGATGGAAGCGCTTATGTAGCTTCCATCATTTTATGTATGTGTATTCTAATTTAAATTATATACGGTGGAGACGCCTTGTACAATAACAAATCTGATGTAAAGAAAAATCTGGTAAATATTGTTTTGCATATAAATTTTACAAATATTATCTAATATATTACTCAATATTGATATTGAAAATCATTTGATATATATTTTATTGTCATTCTTCAAGTCGGGTTAAAATGTTAGTTTTGCACTCAAATTCTAATTATTTTTTTATATTAACAATATTAATATTAAATCGATATATATATATATATATATATATATATATATATATTTACGTGTGTATATCTGTATGTGCAAGCTTACCTTCAACTGGGTCTGCTTCAATCTTTTTATTACAGTTTAGACAAATCGAACCCCTCAAATAGTATTTGTCATTTTGCCTGTAATTCAATACAAAACAATTAATATTAGAAATAAAATTAGTAGATTCACAAAGCTAAAAAAAATACTATGTATTTATTCAAAAACATATTCATTCATTTATTATATTTTCTTGTATTGTTTATTATAAATGTTATATATTTTTATACTTTTCTTTTCCTTTAATAATGTGCTCATGAGAAAGTACAAAATCTTTACCCATATGAGTTTTCTGCTTGTACCTTTACAGCACCTTTTTTGTTATACAATCCCACACATATGGTTGATCATTACCATATCAATAGGAAAAGAAATAATGCACATAACATAACGTATATTCAAGCTGACATTGATACGTCTTCCACCTAAAATGTAATATAATTGTGTTAAAATGTAAATTTATGAACCCCTCAGAAAGTGAGACAGACGTTTTCTTAAGGGGGGAAGTCCATATAACATTTTCAAAAAATTGAAAATTTTTTTTTTCGATAATCTGCAAGTATAGTATGTTGAGCGTATATTAACGAGTCGACAAAAAAAAATCTCTTATATTAACAAAGTTATAGCTAACATAACAGGGCGGGTCGGAGTGCGCATTGTCAAGCGATCAAGCGTATTGTTAAATTTCGAGTGAAAAAGGTCTCTTTCATTATAATAACTAGAAATACTTCTTTTGACCTACAACCGAAAGACTTCTATGTACCTTAGTACATGTGTAATATTGGTATACGAACAAAGGTTAGTCGAGAAATATAGTTAGTTTAGCTGGAAAATTCGTAGTGTTCAGTCCATTTCAATACGTAAAAATGCCGAATTATTTAAAAGGTAAGCGAAGTAATATTGAACAAAATAACACTAAAAAGACGTTATCAGTGCAATCAGTTTACCGATAAAGCAGGTGAAAAAATTGACGCCAGTACAAGTCATAATGAAAGTACCAGTGGTCAAGATCTTCTAGACGTAGATTTAGCTCCATTACTTGGTAAAGAAATGAAACAGCATCTTTCACCAATTTATGAAGATTTGTCCAAAGATGATTTACTTGAACGATGCCTTGATGATCATACGCAGAACGCGAATGAAAGTTTCAACGCGACAGTTTCGCGACTATCATCAAAACACCCACATTGTGGACTAAGGGTAGTTGAAATTTCACCATATATTGCAGCTAGGATATTTATTGAAGGTTTTAGTTCAATATTAAGAATAATGAACCTTCTGAATTTGACTGATGGTACTTATGCTAAAGCATATGCTGATAATACTGATGAGGCGCGAATAACTTGACAGGATCGTAGCAGCCTTTCACAAATAAAAGATGCTGGTACAGCTCACAAACAACAACAACTTACAGAAAATCAGTTTTTTGAAGATAAGGAAGAACTATTGTATGGACCTGATATTGCAGATTAATCGGTAAGTAACTAAAACTGGTCATTTTCCTTTACTAAATCTTTAAACGCGATTATCTCAGAACTGTGTTTTCAAAAACTGCTCGTGTTGTAGCTCAAAAAGTTATGTATCGATTTGTCTGAAATTTGGTGAGGCCTTTCTCTATATTATTATCGGAAGGAGAAACCTAAATCTTTAGATCTTTTGCGTTTATAAAGTATTTTCTGGAGCTCAAAATGTCAAAAAAATAGCCAAAAATTCAGATTTTTTTTTCAAAGGCTTGTTTTTTATTGAATTTTATACCTTTTTTTCAATTTTATAGGTTTATCCTTCCCATTGATATGTTCTCAAAAGAAAACATTAAAAAAATTTTTTTTCAGATCGACGGTTGATGAGTGAGAAATGCAGCAGTTTTGGACCTCGCGCCGGAGGCAGTCCACAAAAAGTTATGCTGAGCCGCCATTTTGAAAATAAAAATTTTTTTAAATATTTTTTTGTATTCTAAAAGGGTTAAATAAAGCTATGTCAAAGTTTAAAAACAATAAAATTATTCCATCACGTTTAAAAATATTTTTAAAATATGACCTATTTTCATGCGTCTATATGGACTTCCCCCCTTAATCTAACTTTAACGAATACAAATGAAATATCATGACAAAGAGTTAACTGGTTTTATGGAAAATCATAACTTAAAATTATGGTTGTTAACCAGGATTACCAGTCTTATACTAATCATAACACATTTAGGCATAGTTATAACATTACAGTTAAATTATATTCACTAGCTTCAAAATATTCCGAAATGGGCACTGTTCTTTTTGTTTTTTTTTTAAGTCAAGACGTCATGAAATAAAATTTTTCTCGCCCAGTAAATTTGGTTCAATATCTACTACCTTTTGCTTCAAAACTTTGAAATAAGTATTGACTAGGAACAGTTTCATACTTTTTAAGGTAGTAAATGTATGTATATAATTCGTTCTGCATCTCAAAAACAGTAGCCAAAACTTTCGTCTAACAGCTGTTTTGTAACTACATGACATCCCAATATTGACGTTGAAAGTGCACATATAAGCTTGTTACAGATAGTAATGTACGAAACAACTTCGAAAGTAATTTATTTATTTATTTATATAGGAGTTGCCTTATCCAGTTCTGGAATCTTTAACATCCGAACTAGACATGGCGCGAAGGGCTCCATCAATGAGATTGCGCTTTGGAAAACGCTACGACCCTGAGGTATGTATGGTCTCTACAAAATAAAAAAAAACAGAATAATGAATTAAATTAATTTACGTAATTAAAATTTTAGCCATTGAGTATTGAACTTAACCAATACTAAACAAATAATTTAAATTTAAAAATTATAGATTTTTAAATTATAAACTCAGATAAACCAAATCCCAAAAATACTATGAATTTATTCATGTATAAAAAGAATTTATATATATTTTTATTATTTTAAAATAAAATGGTGTGTTTTTTATATTATTTCATGTATATGCATTGGTAACTCATCTGGCACATCTGAATCTGACTCTTACCCTGATGAACTATTTATAAAATCATAACATATGAAAATAAAATATTATTATCTATATATGAAAAAGAGAGTATATAAGATTTTAAATCAATTTCTCAATGGCTTAAATTTGCGCATGGCCGCTCCAGTAGGAGGATATCTCGCTGAAACAATAACCCGGCTTGATTTCAAACTACATAAAATATTAAACGTTCAAAAGTCTTGAAACTTTTTTCATAATATTAATATTTCTATTTCTACGGATAAGCAGCAGATGAATAATAGGAGAATGCGGCTACCGACAAAAGTTTTGCGATACGGTCGCTCTTACCCGCAGGTATTAATGGAAAAAGAATTTTTCGAAATGAAAAACTATATTCATTAAAATATCAACGTCAATTTTACTTTCTGTGCATGTTTTATTTTCATATGTTATATTACATACTCAATGCTATATAAATTAAAACCGGAATAATCTTTACATGATGTATATTTATGTGCATAATATGTATATATTGGTAATTATCTAATAATTGCATGGATTTCAAATAATAGAATAAAATTTGATTTCACATTAATTATTAATTTACATGACTGTAACAATCATAAAAAAATTTGCTATAATTTAAAAATGAATTCACGCCATTCCAAAAAAATTCCGATATTTCTAAATAATTGACATGATCAATACAAACTAGTTTCGCAACTTTTAAAATAATAATAGTTTGAAATTTTGACACCGTGAACTAATCTAAGCTATAATATTTGGTTACAATTAAACAATTTCTCGTAGGCCAGAAATATTTTAGGATGTTAATTTAGACCTTTATTTGAATCTCTAAAAAATATCAGAATCGTTGAAAATGAAAGAATAACAATTAATTATTGAAAAACGACTAGGTCGATATTTACTACGAATGAGTCAGATAGTGATATCTTTCAAACAACTTTCAAGATTTTTAGCTAAACCGTGTACGAAAAATTTTGCACTTCTAATTAATTGCTTGATCAAACGTCATGACAAACTAATCAGAGCAAGTCCTTGTCTAGTTACATCAAATGGCTTTTAATTTTTTTAAATCTTTTTTAAAGAAACGTTGATGAAAGGTCAAAGTATGACACACTAACGGACTAACATATAATACGATACACATACTTCATCTAATTTTGGCCTCAAACGATTCAGAATGACTTGAAAAAAAAAAAGAAAATTTTTAAGAAAACTTAAAATAATACTAGTAAAGTAGATTTTGTCGCGAAAACAAACTTTTCCTTAAAAAATTAATATTAAAATTAATATAATAATAATATTAAATTATATCATTAGATCATATAATGTAGTAACTTGAATCGAATGTACTACAAATTTCCAAATCTATATATTTGTTTTGTAAAAACAACATTTCTAAGATAAATGGTTAATTAGTTATATTACACCATTTCAAATTACCCCAGCGCAATAATTTGACGATTATATAAATTGCTCTGTAAAATTCAATTCATATATATAATGATAAATTATAATTATATATATTTCATAATTAAAAATTGCTGATAAGTTTTTAAAAAATAAATAATCTAAAAAGTTAAATTGCCTAATCATATCGTAAAAATTGTCAATGTTTCGGTAAAATATTTGTTAATTCTTCTACTATTACTAGGATAATAATAATTTATACACAACAGTTTTATAGCCTACAATAAATCAACAAAAACGCATAAAAAACAATTCTGCATTAAATAAATAAGCTTAATATGATGAACTACGAGCAAAGTTTGTAACATTTTGCTTTTTTCATAATTCACCAAAATTGTTTCTTTTAAATGTTAAAAAATATATATCCCACACTAAGACGTTAGCTTTTATGTTCCTGTGATGGATTCATATCGTTAAAGGGGCATTGAAAAGTCAAAAACGACATCATCTGATATAAATCAAACCATGACTTTGTATATTTATATAAAGCATAGAGAGATATTTGTATAAAGATGATAAGTTTCCTGATGAGTTATTTATTGAAAAAGATTTATCCATGATAATTATCACTCACTTTTGAAATACTTTGACAAAAAATAATTGATGACTAACATTTATCTCATGACACAAGAATGCCGTTTAAACTTTTAAATACTGCCGTAAAATTATATTGATTTATGTACAATAAACAACAAATTTTAGTGTTTTGAAACCGTCAAGTTTAAATCATCGCTATATTTTTTATTTGGAAAGTTTCAGTTCATAGTGGTATTTTGTAAATTATTTATAAATAACGAGTAATATTATTTTCAATATATTGTTTTTTATTATCGACACATTCAGTTAAAATATCTTAAAAATAGTCGCTGTAACTGAATATGATTTAAAAATATTATTTTTATTATTTAATTTCTTTACTAAAATGACCAAATGTAGAAACCGAAATAATGTGTAAATGGCACGAGTGTAAAGTGTATATAGTATTTTTGTGAATAAATACATAAATATTAAATATATGTGATAAAAAATGTACGCTGTAAAAAAGCACAGCTTTTTCTGTGTTATGCATGTCATGAAATGCATATTTAAAGTGCATGTTGTTATGCAAATGTTTACTCTGTTTCAGGTGAATGCGCGGCAGAATGCAGACACGACTGACAATTGAACTGGGATTTCTAAAAAGAATCTAATATTCAAGTATTAGCTTAAAATAAGAATTATTTCTATAAATCTTTCAATCTGATGATAAACTTAACTTACGTACATGTGCTATATGTAATTTCCTTATTAAATTATTCGAAATATATTTTGATATTTATCCTTATTGGTCAAGAAAATAAAAAAAATGTTTATTGAACACAAGCAGTGTATAATACATTATTTAAATAATTCGAATCAAATATAAATAGAGAATTGCATCCTAAAATAAATTTCAATAAACGACTATAATTTATCCATGGCTTTATCTGAATTTTATTTTCAGTAGTGAGTATATATTTGTATATGTTTTTATATATCTAGATTTTTGTATCATAACATATAATTTTAATATTATCCTTTACCGGTTTAAGAAAAATATCAAATTGCATTGTATAATCTACTATAAATGTAATGTGGCAAATAAAGTGTCAGAAATATAATACGTATAGATATGTAAATACAATAACTGTTCTTTATATAATACGATTAATTGAAAATTTGGTTTCTAGTTTTAAATAACGATTATTTGTAAATTATAAACACAATCTTTTAAATCAATAAAACTATTTGTCACAGAAATATAATTTAGTATATGTTATCGACCAATATGATTAATTAATATGATTGGCTCGTTGTTTATATGAAAATTTGGATTGCCATGAATTAGAAAATTTGGCATTGGATCTGAATAACCTTCAAAGATGTTGAAAAAACACATAAATATCACAACTTACATTAAATTAAATTCCAAAGTTTTATGAATATTTATAATTACTTTCCAGGGATCGTTCAAAGTATTACGTAAGCAGATTTATTACAATTATTTATCCCCCCATCCCCCTTGTCAGCAAAAGTAAGCAAAGCTCTTACCCCCTACCCCCATGCTTACGTAAACATTTTGCAATTAATATAAAAAAATAAAAATACTAGCTATGACGTAATTATCATCCATACTCCCCTGTCCCCCATGTCAACCCAAAATAAGCAAATCGACAACCCCCCCTATAGTGCTTACGTAATACTTGAACGTACCCATTTGCCAGATCTATAATATTTTAAAATATAATTTCATTGCCAGATCTATAATATTTTGAAATATTATTTTAGGTCATAAACTAGAAAAAAGTCAGCAATTAGGATGGGCCGATTTTATTACCAAAAACCAATCAACATGATTCCCAACTGTTATCCCTAAAATAGTTTTTAAATTTTCAAAATCGGTTCAGGACGAAACCGTTGATAAAAAATTTTGATCTTATTAAATAACGGATCGACCGATAAAAAAATATATCATAAAAAGACCTCTTTTAAATCAAAAGAATTTTTTAAATAAAAAAAAAATTATGTATTAGCTCACTTACCTCACAATCATACTTCTTCAAATTTGGGTGTCAAACGATTCAGAATGACTCGAAACGTCGAATAAACATAAATTTGACAAATCGTATTTTTGGCGGAAACAAACTTTCCTTTCAGTTTAAAAATACGTCTGCACATGACGAAAAAACACCATGGGTGTTAAAATTATTACACTTCATAAGAAAAACTAGATTATTAAAAAATATATACACGTACTTATTTACAAAAGTTTGTGCAAAGCAAGAGCAAAATACTTTGGACAAGTATGATAAAAATAACTGATTCTACATATGATTTATAAGAATACTCAGAGGTTTCTATATTTTTTCCTAAGATATTTATTATTCATTAAAAATCCAATAGCATAAGTTAAATTACTGAAATAGTCAAGATCATTTTTAATCTGTTCTTTCTTTTTAATTTGAACACCAACTGCACCTGTTTCGTTTTCAATTTTATCTATTTTTCCTCTTTCTTTTCAGCTTTTTCTACATTCTTAGCCGGTTTGTCGGCTTTCTTTTCGCCCTTTTCTAATTTTTTTTCACCAACTTCTATTTTCTTTTCACCTTTTTCTATTTTTTTTTCACCCACTTCTAATTTTTTTTCACCTTTTTCTATTTTTTTTTCACCTTTTTCTATTTTTTTTTCACCCATTTCTAATTTTGTTTCACCCTTTTCCAATTTTTTTTCACCCTTTTCTACTGGTTTTTCGCCTTTTTCTAATCTTTTTTCACTTTTCTCTGCTTTTGTTACTACTACATCCGGTGTCATCTTTTCTGATTTCTTTTCAATTACTTTTTGCGATTGTTCTCCAGCTGCTTCAGCCTTACTCTCAGTTTCTTTTTTTGCTGATTTTGCCCGTAATTCACTCTTTATAACAAAATCCATGATATTGCCTACGGTACGTTTTCCAACAAAATCGCCTGTAAATTTTCCGTTGATATATAATTTCATCCAAGGAAGTTGTCGTACATCCAGTTGCTGGGAAACATCTTCGTACATATCACAATCCAGCGTTGCGAAGCGATAGTTCGGATAATCCTTTGATACTTCAAAACACGCACGGACTACCATTGGATAGACTTCTCTGCAAATTCTACACCCTACGACACATGTTAAAATTAAATAAAACATAATAATTAACAATCGATGCTTTTAATTAATGCGTATGTTTCGCAGGAGTGACTCTGCTGTATGGAACATCTAGTTACCCAGTCGAGCTACTGAAGGCGCAACAACATTTTTCAATCATTATTGATAAAAATACATTTATAAATTCAAAAATGCACTTCTTAAGACATTACAATAATAAATTACAATTCTCATAATTAGATACAGATCTGTTAATTATGAGATGTATCTGTATCAAAATCCGTATCGATACGGATGCTGATACAGATACGGAGATATATCAGTTTAATCTCAAAAATGTGTTTTATGCAGCCGTAATATATCATATAAAATAGCACTTATATTTACTGCGTTTTAATATATTAATTTATATATTTTATTGTCCCTTTCGCTACAAGCTACGACATCCGCATGGCAACCTACTGTAGTCAACATTTATTGCGTCACGATCGGAATTAAAATATTGGAAATTCTAAATTGTTATTGAATTATTTAGTTCTTTACAAGTGCAATTATTAAATATATTTTTATTGATAATAATTGAAAACTCTTAACGTGTATTGTTGCGCCTGTACAGTTCAATAGCGATACTGGGCGGATGGTGGCCATTAAATCATTATCGTCACTCTTACATGATCAAATAAATAATTCAAGCAACTAAAAACTTTATAATGATTTAATTCACTAATAATTGTTGCAAATGTTATTTCAGACAAAAAAATAATACCAAAAATAATCATTCTTATACTATAAAGATAGCTTTAAACCTGCCTTTCTAGTGGAATTACATAATTCATATTAAAATGACCAATCCACAAGAGAACAGTGTGATTAATATAATCACACAAGATAATAATGTAATTAATATAATTCCATCATTCTCTTGTAGATATATTTACTAATTACTTATGTCTTAGAAAAAAAACTCACTTACATGGTGCTTTGAAAAAGATTAAGAGACGCTCTTCTTGCAGTATAAATTCTTTAAAATTTTGATCCGTCAGCTCTATCATCTTTTCAGAACCCGGAAGCACATTAGGATCATCTGCATGAATCTGGCTCAATATTTTCAGTTTATCCTCCGGTTTTCTTGCAGGTTTCTTATCATCTCTTCCAGCACCCTCAGCTTTATTAGTTTTGCTAGCAGCCTCATTCATGTATGAATTTTTAATAAATAATTAAAATAATAATTATGAGTATTAATATGAAAATGACAGTTTATTTAGAAACAAAAAAAGATAGATTAATTTTGTAGACCCATTAAAAGTAATTCAATACTATTTAAATATAAATTAGTTGTTTTGTATACCCTTTACAATGCAATATCCTTTCTTACTGCACAATTGCTAAAATCTTCTTAGCCCTTCTCTTTAGTAAAATATATATTGATTTCGCTCATTTGTCAAACTTTGTAGCACACATCTTACTTCAAAATAATAAAATTCATTTTTAATAAGTACTAAATAAAATGTGTATCAGAAAAGACTTAAAATGACAATGTATATTATTTCTCTAAACATCTACGCAAATTCAAAGCCAATGGCGATTTAACAAAGTAGACAATTTGATATTTTTTAATTAAATCACTGATTACGAAGTAAATGAATAAAAAAGAAAAATGATTAATGAATTCGTATATAATCTTTTTAAACGATTTTAAAAATCTCATATATCACAGATCTGAATTTCATTCTCAGAATCAAATAAAATAATTATCATATTAAAAAAATATATATGAGAACAATATATAAAATAAGTAAGCATAAATTGCTTCTTAAAAATATAATGCAAAGATTTACATAATTTTTAAGCAATATGATATTGATTAGAATCATTCTAAATATGATTGTCAAAAAAAGAATGATCACATTTGACTGAATTTATTTTAAACATACAATATGCAAACAGAAAGTACTTTTATCAACTGTGCAATCTCTCATATCACAGAAAACTTTTTAAAACATTGTATATATAAGATGAAATATTGCAAAATATAAAAATATATTTCAAATAATTATAGTTTCATTACAAATAACTAGTTGGTAGTAAAGTTAATAAATGCAGATTGGTACCATTGTGCAAGGCTAGAAGTAGATATTAGTTTATCCTAAAACTAACTCTTAATTAAACATTATTAGGTAATCTCATTAACATAATTAATACTATCATATAAAATAGTTGAGATTCAGAATAAATATTTTTAAATATTTCGCCTTTTAATTACTATTAAAGCTCATCTTTTTCTCGCTGAAAAGTCAGTATGTATTTAATAATATCATTTGAAGCTAATTTTCCTTTGTAATTTGATATAAATTTTCCATTTTCGAATAGCATTATTATTGGCACTTCTTGCACATCTAAGCTATTCACAGTATTTACATAAATACTTCTATCTAAAGCAGCCAAGGCATATTTTGAATTAGCTTTCCTTAGTTCTGTTGCAGATTTTGCAAATTCTGGCTTTATTTTTTTGCATTGACTGCTAGCTGTAAACGAATGTCATTTATTATATATATATATATATATATATATATATATATATATATATATATATATATATATATATATATATATATATATATATATATATATATATATAATTCAGAAGTAGATATTTACTTACATCCATAAACAAATAATAATACTTTATCTTTTGTTTTCATGAAAGAATCAAAAGTGTCATCAGTCAAATGAAATATATTTTCTGCGCCTTCTATATGTTCCCACGAGTTTAGTCCTTTTTTCTCTACATTTTGTCCACTATTTAATAATGCACTCATGTATTTAACAAAATCAGATTCCTAGAATTGTTTATCAAATTTAGAAGTAAGTAAAATAATTTTAATATAAAAATATTTCAATTAAAAACTTAAAATCAAAGAAACATAAAAAAATCAACATTTGTCTATCATATGCTTTTGTTATAAAATGGAAATGTAAGCTGCAAGATAAATATATATTTATATTTATCCTCAGAATGACATATGGAATTAAACAAAGTTATTTACGGTTCTTCCTCCATTGTAATCTTGCATTCCCTTATTGTAATTCAGGAAACATTTAAATGTTGGATATCCAGAAACATCCATAGCGCTGCACACGGATCTGTGTTGCGTACAATCCACAGCTGCAAAGTTTATTTTGGCATCATCTTTGAATTTTTCAGCTGCCTGAGTAAATTCAGGTTTCGCTTTCTTGCAATGTCCACACCCTGAAAATTTATAAATGAACTTGGTAATTATAAATTAAATGACCAGACCAATTAGAAAGACAATAAAGAAGTAATAAGGACATATTAACAAAAATATTTGATCATTAAATACTAATAATACTGTGTTAATATATTAAATCATTGACTAATTTATAGAATGAGTAGTGGAATAATTAATAAAATTACTAAATATATTTTATCTTTTAGTAATTGTTGTTTATTAAAGTAATTAAATAATTAAAATTTATCGGAAATAGTAATATTAGTAATAGAAGTATAAATAATAACAATAGTAATATCGGATATAGTGCAAAAAAAACTAACATGGAGCATAAAACATTGTCAGTACATATTTCTTTTTTTTCATAAATGGTTTGAATGTATCTTCATCTAAATGAAAAACTTCACTTTCTTCCTCAGACCATGGTTTCTCTGGAGGCGGAGGTGGTGGAGGTTCTTGAGGATTCTATTATGAATATATTCACATATAAAGTAAATACAAAGAATTGAAAATCAGTAAATATCAATATCTGCAAGTAATAAAATAATTTTTCATGCTTCACCTTCATAAATTCAATTATTTTATCAGCTTCGCGAACATTAGCATCATATTTGTATTCCCCATTTACAAAATATTTAATTGTAGGATAACCTTTTACTTTGAATTGTGATGCAATAGTTGGTTCTTTTGTAGCATCAAGAGCTGCTAAAACACCTGGAATCTATAACTGTTCATGTAAATGATTTGTCTCACATAATTAATTAAAGTATTAATATCCTACATTTCTATTCTTCATATCAGCCGCTGCTTTCTCATATTCTGGTTTCATTTTTTTACAATGGCCACACCAAGGAGCATAAAACATAACCAATACGGAAGGCTCATCTTTCAATGCAGGTTCAAAACTATCACTTGTTAAGTGAACCACCTAAACAAAAATATCATCAGAAATACATTTTATTTCTTGTGCTTAAACATGCATTATGTGAAGATTTTCTTACTTCTGAATCTGTGTCTGACCAATCACCTTCCGTATTAATAGGTTTTACAGAAGGCTTTGTAGGATTTTTCATGAATTGTACTAAGCCAGATTTTGTGTTTTCTCCTTCATAGGATTGCTTAAATTTGCCAAGTCTTTACGAAACAAATGAAATTTTAAAATTCATGGAATCAATACGCAAATTTTGTTCAATACAAATATTATTAATTCATAATTGCTTAAGCATATTATAAGCCATTTGACACTTACTCATAATACAATAATGTTGGAAAACCAGTAATATTATACTGCGATCTAATGCCAGCATTTTCTGGTCTGTTAACATCTATTGCTGCTAGTATAGAATGTCCATCCAACTCAGTTGCAGCTTGAGCATACTCAGGCTTTAAAGTTTTACAAAATCCACACCACGGAGCATAAAACATTATCATAACAGGTTTCATCTCTTTCTTCAAAAATTTTCGTAATGCCTATAATGCATAAAAAAACCTACTTTTTCAAAATATTATTTTTGATTTCACAACTCTTGATGTCTGATATGTTTGACATTACATATGTGCACAAAAAAACATACTGTTCATCTACTACTTCTATGTTCATCTGATACATATTCTACCTCAACAGGTTGTTCTATTTGAATTCTGAAATAAAACTTACTTGGGCATCTGCTATATGCACAACTTTTTGTGCACTAGGATCTTCTTCCCATGGTAAATCTCCAGTTGGATCTCGCATGAAATTTACTAAACTAGAAACTGATTCACGTCTATCATAATCTTTATGAAATTCACCATTTTTGTAATGCTTTAGTACATATGGTTCAGGTGAAACTTTCAATTTTTTGCACATTTTCTTAGCATCTCTATAAATGATTTATAATAACATGTATTGAAAGTCAACTCTTGTTCGAATAATATGCTTCATAAATAATGATGAAAATGAATAAATGAAACATGAATATTGCCATCGCACAATATTATTTGACACATCTATAAATGTGTTAATAAGAGAAATAAAGCAAATAAAATATCATAAACCAGCAAAAAGCATGAAAATTGTATGTGGAATCTTCATCAATACATTACATGATACATTTTATAATTACCCTGAACAATCAACTAAAACCATAGTGCCTTGTCCTTTTATTATTTCAGCAACATCCTTAAAAACCTTAACAATATTTAGTGTACTTTTAGAGTTTTCTATGAAGCATATAAGCACATTATTCTTTGTTCGCAGAATTTTTTTCAAATCTTTTGCATCTGTTATATCATCTAGAACTGATCCTTGTGAATTCAATTTAGCAAAAGTGTTTGTAAACGTCCATAAAAAAACCTGAAAGTTATAATAAATTATATTCTATAGCAGCATTACCGATAAATTAAAACCAACAAACAAGAGGAATGAATATACTCACTAATATTATTATCCATTTGTATTTCATTTTTAATATATATAGTTGAATAAAGCAGGATAAGCCGGTCGCTGACGTGACAATTCAATAAATATTATAATTGATAATGTGGTTGAATAAAATTTGAAAATTTAAAAAATATAAAAAAACATCTCTCATGCTTAACAAGACTAAACCATTTTAAACAAATGAAACATTATTTTACATAACAACTAATGCATATTTAACGTTTTATTTATCACCATAAAGCACTAGGAGTAAAATTACAAACAAGATATAAAGACTGAAGTGCGATGAATATAATTGCACAAACTGATATTTTAGCTACATTTTCTTCATGTTGGTGGTACTGAATTTACATACGTCAATTTGATAGCTGTCAAACGTCAAAACTTTGCAAAACAAATAAATTCTGAATTGATAAAAAAATAATTAAACATGTCTGACGAATCTCCAGATCAAAACCCGGATCAATCGGACAGTAAAACACCTGAAGAAGAAACAAGACCGCCCATCACTATATACTATCAAGATCAGAAAATGGAAAATCTCAAAACAGGTTTAACTTCTGAAGATCTTTTAATAGCTACTAGATTAGAAAAACTGCGCGAAGACCGAATCAAAGATGTACCAAAAGATAATGCCTCATTAGAACAAAGATTAGCTGATTTGAAAGGAACAACACCCGGTTCGATTGTTAAAGCTAATCTTTTACTCAACGACAGTCGTTCCACTACAGAAAAGGCCGAGGATTTGTTAAAGCAGTTTCTAGAGGAACTCAGAATTGATAAAAATATAGACCCACATACCAAGAATGATATTGAGTCTGGTTTGGCATTGTTAAAAACTGATGAAAATACCGTCGATTCTGACAGTGCAGATGAAGAACAAGCTGTAAATAAATTAGTGCAGAGATATACTGAAGAAGCTGCCCTACAACCGGTTGATGATATCAATTCTGATGATGAATTAGAAAGTCCTCACTTTGATGAACATGACGAAGTGAATACGTGGTGCATAATATGTAATGAAGATGCAACTCTTAAATGCTTAGATTGTGAAGGTGACATATATTGTTACAGCTGTTTTCACAAAGGTCATGAGGAATGGAACATGAATCACCATAAGCCTATAACTTTTAAAAAAACATCTGAAGAATGATTTTTTTCATTCAATGATATTTACAGATTCATTCTTATAAAAATATATTAACTCAGCGCATTCTTTTTTCTAAATTTACTGTGTTAGAATTGTCTTTGTATAACTCCTAAAAGCAAATTTATAGAGATGAAAAAAGATAGCTTGGAAAAGAATTTTGACTATTTGAGATATCTACTTGAATTTATCAGTAGAAGGCTTTGGGTCAACTACGCCCTATGTAGTATTAATTTAATGCTTGTTTTTACAATATTGCATTTGAAAAATGCATTTTAATCATAAAGATAACAATGTGGCTTATAAAGTATAAAATTTATATATGTAGCACTATAATTAAATATATATTGTTTTATTTAGCTTTGTATTTAAATATATCATTTATATAACACAAATATAATTATTATTATTATTCAATACATTTGTTTATATAAAAATATTCCTATCTATTAACAATATTTATTTCTATGAGATAACATTGTATATAGTAAGTAAAAATTTAAAAACTATATGCAAATACAGCTAGCAAAAATATTCATATAATATTTGTTTTTCAGTATGAACAATGATAAATAAGTTTAGGCGAATTTTATGGATACATATTAAAACTTACAAACTAATTAAAATTTTCAATACTATCTATCTATTAATATAATATTGGTTTATTCATCATTTGAATTACTTGCGTAATAGATGCTCCCATAATTATATTATTGATGAAAGTTGAATTGAAAAATAATCTATGGATTAACTTATAGTTTTGTCATTCAATTATGCTTTCAATTTTGGAATTGATAAATAATTCATCAAATAATATTGAATATTTATTAAATTCAATCAACTGCAGGGTTCTCTTTGGACAGTAATTCTTCTAATTGACGCTTTAGTTTCAAATTCTCAAGTTCCTTTTCATTAAGCGCGGTTCTTAAAAGTTCAATTTCAGCTAATGCATCCTTCAATTGAATTTTATAGGTTTCGGTTTCATTCAATTTAACATTATTATTTGATACAATATTTATATTCGTTTTTGTTGGCCCAATGATATTACTAAGAGCTGCTGGATTTATCATCTACAAATAAATTATTGTTAATTTAATCTTTCTAATTACCTCATAAATATAAAATTTGGAAACAATTAATAATGCTCTACCTTTATTGGGGATTTATTTTGATCTTTCGTTGATACAACTGTTAATTTTTTAAGTTTAGAATTAGCAGACATGACAGGAGAAGTTTTTAGTGGAGGAATCATGCTGTACTTTATACCAGCTGTTTCAGCTGCTTTCTTAAATGCTTCAGCTGAAACCTGAGTCATAATAAAAATTAATATCTTTAATCAATCAAAAAAAAAACATCTGATGACGAATATGATTTACCTTTTTAAGCAAGGGTTTATTTCCTTGGCTTTTAGTAATAGCTAAAAATTGTTCTTGAGTAAGTGTTATAACTTTTTTATTTTTTAAAGTATTATTTGGAAGTACGACAGGCTTTTTAACAGGTTTTATTATAGGAATTGTAGGTTTAGTATCTACTATTTTTTTATTTTCTGCCAATACAAGCTTTCCGGCTTCTGTAAGATTAATAAGATTAATTATTAAATATTAGAATCAATATTATTAAATAAAAAATGATTCAATTATCAATTTTAATGTAAAAGCAAACTATATTGTTTATTAAATAAAATATATATAATCTTGCTTTAATTTTTTTATAAATTAATATGTACCACATTAAATATAATATATACCAGAAAGAACTATTGTGCGTCCACTTTGTATTACGTTATTTACAAGACCTCCTTCATCAGTTGGTAGCATTGTTATACCGTGCTCTTGCAACAATTGAAGTGTAGAAAGTTGTGACGGAGACGTGATAGCAGATGTATTCTTTAAAATTTGAGGTTCATCTATAAATATAAAATATTATAATGAAATGAAATGTTACTCATAAATTAAAAGTAATAATTTTATATAAATTAAGTAACGTATATGCTAAATTTATAGTAAATATTTTATAAAGAACTTGCATTATGTTTTTTTTGTCTATGTATATGTTATAAAGCCATAAACTTTTTAAAAAGTTTATAGTTTTATCACTTTATAATGCATTATAAAGATAATTAATTATCACTCTATAATGCATTATAGTGATAATTATAAACTTAAAGTTTATAATTATCACTTTTACTAGTTAATTTCTACCTTCTAAATGCTCATTAAAGCTTTTGTTATCATGATTTGTATTTCCATTTGTAGCTTTTTCGTCTGTGACTTCAGTTTTGAATTGATTTGGTAGTAGTTGCATTACTTTAATTTCGCCATCGACCTGAAATTTTTATTTAATGATATACATATTACTTTTAAATAAATAACTGTGCAAGATATAATTGTAATGTAATGGCTGATAATGGTAATTATTTTAATGTGATAATTTTCTGACATAAAATAAAAAGTTTTAAGATTTAAGTTTCCTTATATTAATACTTTGCTGAATAACCTGTTGCTGAAATTCTGCATCCAAGTTTTGTGTAGCAATAAGGGTAGCTTGAGCATCTTCAGTACTCTCTTCGTTTCTTTTAAGTTCAGCTTGTTCTGTGAGTAGTCTAGCAGCTATTTGCAAAAGATGTGCTAAATCCAACCTTAACAATTGATTTTGATATTGAAATATGTTTTGGATACTGAAAACAAATAAATACAAAATCCTTACCGATTTAATTCAATTGCTATAGATATTGGTGTCTTATCAAATTTACTCATTAATGTTGGATCGGCACCATGTCGTAAGAGTAATTCTACTACAGCATCATGTTGTTTCTCAACAGCCCAATGTAGAGGTGTCATTCGTAACTAGAAACAATCCATACTGTTAATTGAGACAACTACATATAAAATATTAAATATTGCATAATACCATATCTCTTGGATCAACTTCAGCTTTGTTTATTAATAATAATTCACATATTTTAGCATGTCCTTCATATGCCGCTAAGTGCAGAGGTGTTCGATCTACTTTTGTCCTCGCATCTCGGCTTATTCCTGCCCTTAACAAAACCTCACACGTTTTTAAATGATTATTCATTGCTGCTAGATGTAGGGCACTTGTTCCCAACTAAAACAAATGTTTTGTGAATATAATATATGATTCAAAGCAACCTAAATTTTTTGTCAAAAATAATAATAGTAGAAGGAACAGTGATCAAATACATATTTTTGATTATATCTCATAAAGAGATATATGAATCAAATTTTGAATAATATAAGTGTTGATAGAATTAAACTATGTTCTTTGAAAGTGTGAAAAATAAAGTTAACAAATGTGCAAAATTAAAAAGCACAAGACATCTGAGACAGCATTTTTAAAATTTTTTAAGTATACCCAATCGGTTGTGAACGGTGCCCCCTTTGTCATCAATTCGTGTACTTGTTCTGTATTCCCAAGCCTTGCACATTTTCTCAATCTTCTACCTAATTCTACAATAGATACAGTCTGCTTAGTTGCAGTTAATAGCCCATTTATAGATTGAAGCTCCTGAAACAACATTTCATTGATTTATTAAAAACTATTAAAAATTTATTAAAAACAATTTCTTTCATTGAAACATACTGGTAAGTTTGATGCTTCTAAATCTACATCTTCTGTACAGACCACTTGTGCAGGAATGTTGGTCAAACGATTGCTAACCATCATCACTTATGTATTTTATATCTATTCAATCTAAAAGATATCATACTTGTTAAACATAACCTACATAAATATAAACAAAATTTTATGTACGTATCCTGAAAAAAAGATTTATCTTGAAATCTTGGATTTCAAAAATACATATTGAAGGATTAAGAGAAATTAAAATATTTGATAAAACTTAACGCACATCAAAATGAGTTAAATATGCGTTTGTTTTCAAAATAAATGTCAGAATTAGTCATTTCCTTAATAAACTTCCTTTTCCTGTATTTATTAAACGGAAGTATATCTCTCCAATATATCAATATTCTATTTATTCATCACATGCAAAATGATTTTATTTACATTTTGGATTCACATATATTAACCATTTGTTTTCGTAAACACCATTATTGCCTAAAAAGTGAAGGTAACTGTCATTCTTCGTACACGGACGCCATAAATACTTTTGAGCTTTCATTACTTCCTTTCGTGGTATTCTCTTTCTCTCATAAGGAGTGTTGCACGACTCAGGCGCATTTTTAAAATAATATTTACAGCATTTGTGTCGTGGCACGCATATAAAAAGATTATAAAATGTTACAAATATGTTTACTTGTATGATTTTTTACGTCTCCTATTTATTGGAAGAATACATATTTATGCTTAAATTTAACATAAATTAATTATTACGTTTACCATGATGCATTCTATAATATCTAGATTTAATTTAATAGGTATACATGTTCATTATCTATAAAAATTTGGACACAATAATCTTTTTATTTATACTGTTTTATTAACTGGTGTTAGAATTGCTAACAAAAGATGTATATATTGTATATAAGCTTGAGCTGGTTAGTCATCAAGCATAAGTGCTAATATAAACATACTATAAAATGATATAGATATCATGTATCAGGTTGTAAGAATTATTGCGTGAATCAGGTGCAATTCGAAATTGCATGTCATATCAATAAATATTTTTATTTTTGTGCATACAAAATAATAACTGGAATTGACATTTTGAGAGTGTTTACTTTTATACTAAGTATACTTTTCTTTTCTTTCTTTTTATTGTTTAGTAAATTATTTAATTAAAGTGAGTAGAATATTATATGATTAAATAAGTGAACTTAAAGTACACACTATTTCTACGTAAGCTTCTTCCTATATTTAATTTACCTTGACTTGATTTGTATAACCTCAATATTTTTATCAGAATATTTCAAAATTTTTGTTAAGATATATTGATAATTTCATCTAATTAGAATCTTAGCATAACATTCAAATGCATAGTATAACATTGTAGTATTTCAAAAGGGCTGTTGTATACGAATATGCAAATCTTTACAAGATTATAAGGTAACAAACGATAAATATTTATGTGAAGATTTTATCTATTAAATATCAACTATTATTTTTTTAGATATGAATTATGATTCAGCATCTAATGCATACATATGTGGAGACGATGTTGACTGGTCATATATGCCAGATTACATTTTACTACATATATTTGGCTTTTTGTCTGTCGAAGTAATTTTGCAAGCTAGCTTGGTGTGCAGATCTTGGTACAGAATTAGCAGAGATGAATGTTTATGGAAACATTTATTTCAAAATAATTATAAAGTTGATAAGAAAATTGGCATTCTGCCAGGTATATAATTCAAAAATAAATACAAGCAAATTAAGAACAATTGTTAACTATTTTGTATAACAGGAGCTAAATCATGGTATTCTGAATACAAGCGATTAAGGTATCATGTACCATTGGTTTGTACTGAATTTTTAAAGGATCATTCTAATCAAGTCCTACATGTCAGCTTTTCGAATGATGGGAAGTTATTTGCAACTTGTTCCAAAGACGGTTATATTTTGGTGAGATATAATAATGCATTACTAGATGAGTATTATGTATTGTGAACTCATGATTTTAAATCTTCATTAGTGTTTGCCTTTTTAACTTCGAGTTTATTTTGGTTCATTCCTTTCGCATAATTAAATCCATGTATACATTTTTGAATTTCAATTTTTAGGTTTGGAATTCAGCATTTCCTGCGTCTGTACGTTATCAATATGACATGAAAGTGTTTTCATGGAAATACACACAATTTTCTCAATTTAACTCTAATGATACGTTATTGTTAGTATCGGGGGTATACTTTGGTACTCCGCCCAGTACCTCAGGTGAAATAGCAGTTTTTAGTTTACAAGGTAATAAAGTAATATAATAAATAAAAATGAAAGTTTTCACATAATGTTACAAATTTGGATTATATAATTTATTACAATCATTTCATGAAATAAATTCAGCATTGAAATTTATGATAATATTTATGTAATTCATATAGCTTATATAATGTTTGTTTTAGGTGATTTTGCATTGCAATGTCGGATAATTAATAAACCATATGATATATTTGGTGTGTGGTTCAGTGAACAATATCTATTGTCAGGCGATTTGCATTGGTTGGGACATTTAGTTAGCACTTCAGTACTATGGTTAAATAAAGCTAATCAAGAATCTGTATCAGAACATGTGCCAATTGTTTCTCAAATGTTTAAATTTTACAATATGAATGCTAGTAGCGTAAGAAGTATTATGATCGCAAATTGTAGGTATGTAGAATGAAGTAAATATAATTATTTACCACTATAAATATAATCTATACAGTTGATCTATGTTTTAAAATATCTAAGCACTTGATATTGGACATTTACCTAATGAATAATTTGAATATCATATATATTTTAATTGAACTCCTAATGTTCTACGTGTAAAAAATTTAAATATCACCAATTTTAAATAGGCTATTCATCAACAACTATTTTTAGATGCCTTTATAATGAATAAATATATTTCAATATTCAATTTTTTAAGCAAATTTAATTATTTTAATATGTTGTATCTCACGAACATTATAAAAAGTAAAACTGACACTAAAATAATTAAATCTAGTGCTAGTAAACTTTGATAGTGTAATTACATTTTTTTTTATTCAGATCACATGAATTAGAAAATGAATTAGCAATGGACACATTAACTACATCTCCAAAGCTCAGTAAAGAAAGCAATTCACATTGGATTAATAAGAACATCATAGATGGTAGAATCAATTTAATGTGAAAAATAATAAAATAATAATAATCTTGATTAATTTATTATATTTATAGATGATGATCTTCCAAATGCAAGTATATCTTATAATGTAAATGAAAATGATCGAAACAGCAGTTCTATAGAATACAATGAAGATTATAGGAAAAATGAAATAGATGAACAAGTAAGTTGTTAAATATTATTCAAAATGTTAAATACTGTATTTTAATGACTCATTAAATTTAAAGTAAAATTGGACAAACAAACTTATATCATTGTAAACATTATTAAATTTTAATGTGTCCCTTAATTTTTAGTTATTTATTTTTTACTATCCAGGTAATTAATATTATGAAAATAAGTAAATAAATGTTTGCCCATATTATTTTCAAATTTGCAATGAAATAAAAAATACTTTTAGCACGCAATGAGTGACTCAGACACATCAACACAAAATTGTAGTACTTCGTCAAGTAGTTCTCATATTAATATTGATAGTGTAGATGACATTCGTGAAAATGAAAGTGATCCACTGAAAATAGGAATGGATTGTTCAGAACAAGGTTTGTTAGAAGATGAAATGCATTCGGAAAATGAAGAGCTCTTGGCAAAAGGGCATGAAAAGTACTTAATTTTTACAACCGGCTCAAAAACATATACCCCTCATCAAATTGGTAAGTTTATATTTATAGAAATATAAATTTAGATATTATTATTTTTATTTTTGATTCATTATCCCCATTACACATGTTTGCAATGTGAAATGGGGTCCCAACTATATCTTAATCTGATAACTACTTTTCAGAAATAAATTATCCCAAAGTTAAAAATCGTGTACTTTTACTTTAAGGATTCAAAAAGATTAAGCATGTGGTCTTTCCTAAAAGATTGGATCCTGGTTTGACTTTAAGAGAAAGGATAGCACGACAACGTGAACAAAATAATCAGCCTCCCGTTGAGCTCGATTGGTTAGATTATGAAGCAGTTCAAGACCGGTTTGACAAAGTTGATCATCTCATTGATTTACATGGTCACATCATTGGAATGGGCTTAAGTCCAGATCATAGGTATAATGAAAAAATGTTTTGAATTGTAAGGGTGATATAAAACTTGAATTATATTTTGTTTGTGTTGATAAGTTATCAATGTTATTTATGGCAAAGAAATTTGTATTTAGTAATGATAATTTGTTAAAAAATGCTAATAATAATATTTTAGAGATTTCATCTTTGAAAATAATTAAATTCTTAGAGCTCGATCTTAGTATATTACATTATATATTTTTTGTATATTTATTCCACATAGGTATCTGTATGTGAATTCAAGACCATGGCCAGAAGGATATGGTATTACAAATCCTTTGGAACCACCTCCTATAGCTCAAGAAATTGATATTCATGTTATTGATCTGACAACGCTGAAACAAGTTGGGACTATGCTAAGAGCTCATAAAGCTTATACGCCAAACACTGAATGTTTTTTTATTTTTTTGGATGTCAGCAAGCAATATGTGGCAAGGTACTTTTGTAGTAAAATATATATATATATATATATATATATATATAATATATACACATTAATGTTGTTTCTATGTTTAGTGGTGCTGAAGATAGACATGGCTATTTGTGGGATAGGCATTATGGTGCAAGTTTAATTAAATATCCCCATAAAGATGTAGTTAATTCAGTTGCTTTCAACCCAAAAGATTCGGGTATGCTTGTTACCACTAGTGATGATCATACAGTAAAGGTAACATGATCTATTGTGCTATTTACTTAATGATGTTATAATTTTTTTTTTTAATCCAGGTTTGGAGAAGTTTGCATAAAGCGAAAAAACTGGGGGTGGATTTAAATAGCCCAAGAGGTATAAGGCTGTCTTGAAACTAATAATTTGAAGATTTTTGATGAAATTTAAAATTGAGAGAATGGCTGTATTTGAATTGCATTACAATAGCAATTTAATTTACCAAGTATTGGACAATATTTTTCTACAACCAGAACAAAATAGGCCTATTATTATTGTATTGAAGACAATATTTTATAAATTATTTTAATAGCAGAAAAAAATTAAATTTCAATGTCATATGGTTAGATTTACAAAATATACAATGGTTTAATCTCATGTTATTTTATCTAATAAAGCGATTGTGATAAACTTGCTTTAAAAACAAAATAAATACAAATTTAATATATAATGAACTCGAAACCGAAATTCGAAAATATATTGCAATTTAAAGTTGTTTCGATGTTTTAATCATTGTTGATGAATTACTTTAATTTTAATATTTGCTTGTACACATATATATATATATATATATATATATATATATCTGAAACTTACTTTATATAAATATGTAAAATGACAATATTTTGGACTGTTTTAATGTAAGTATTTTATATAGTTCAATTATATGCTTAATAAAGTTAATTGATTATTTGTTTATTTATTGTTGTGTTCTTATCATGAGTAATAATAAATATTAAATAATATATGATTTTTTTTAATATAGCTTGTATGTGCTTCGAGTTTTTGACAGCATTTAATTCATTTTCTGCATTGTTATGAACAAAAGCTTGGAAATTAATTTGTGAATTTATAAAAAAAAAGATTACATCTGAAAAGATGTATTTTGTATTATATAAAATTACGTGCAAGTGGATTCATGTACATATAACACAGCGTTTGTGAAAAATTTGTAATTGACAAAAAAAATTTATTATTGAAATCAATTAAATATACCCTCTTAATATTTTCAACTGCATCTTATTTAATATTTATCTACAACTTTGCAAAAAAAAATACCATAATTTTAATCGAAATTATATAAATAAATTCAAATTTTGGTGAAAGTACGTATCACAGTGTGTTATAAATTAATTGCATTTGAAATTCAAATACAGATTTACATTACATTTACATTTTTATAATTTAAATTTTTTGTACACATATAAAAAGTTGATATGTATACACATAAGGGTATATATATATATATATATATATATATATATATATATATTTCAAAGTAACTAGCAGCCCATTCGTCGAAATAAAAAAAGTAATAAAGTATAAAAACTTTTATTTATACGTTTCGACACAAGATGCGTGTCATCATTCAGCAACTACAACAATTTGAAAATTTTATTAACTAATATAAACAACAATAAAAATTAATTAAAGCATAGAGAAACATTATACATACCACAGGACAAAAACACTCAACAAAAATTTATTTTAAAAAAATTAAACTTAATAACAATTAGAAAAAAACATTTTTTAGAAAAAATTATGTATAACTAAAAGATTTGAAAACTAATTTTACTAAAAGTTATGAAATACATCATTGTGTATATTTATATTTATATTTATATTTATATTTATATTTATATTCATATTTATATTTATATTTATATTTATATTTATATTTATATTTATATTTATATTTATATTTATATTTATATTTATGTTTATATTTATATTTATATTTATATTTATATTTATATTTATATTTATATTTATATTTATATTTATATTTATATTTATATTTATATTTATATTTATTTATATTTATATTTATATTTATATTTATATTTATCTCTTATAAGAGAGTTAATCAACATATTTATAATTTAAAAAATCCAAACCAATTCAAAACGATGTTTTCAGATCATATGCTCAATCTCAATCACACTTTTAACACTTCACATCCTGTTATTCTTTATATCGAAAAAAATAGTGACCTTAGAAAATTTGCTGAATCCTTTTTTATTTCATTAAATTCCTCCTCTTGTGTTAACAAACGCAATTCATCCCACCTTTTACATGATATTTACCAGATAGTTATTGATTTTATTAAAAAAACAAAAAATTAATTTGCTTATTTATTATTTTTTTACAATTTTGTTTTTTTGTTTTAACTTTTACTTGGTTTGCTTTTTCCTTTTGATCAATCCCAGTTCAACCTCTGTATTCGATGCGTTTCTCATGCCTCGTAGAATTTGTCCTTGATGCGTCCCCTCCCATTCCTATCAACACGCCTATTGAAATAATTCAGTCGAGTCTAGATGCTCGGTATGGGCGTGCTTCTAGCTTCACAATGATGTATTTCATAACTTTTAGTAAAATTAGTTTTCAAATCTTTTAGTTATACATAATTTTTTCTAAAAAATGTTTTTTTCTAATTGTTATTAAGTTTAATTTTTTTAAAATAAATTTTTGTTGAGTGTTTTTGTCCTGTGGTATGTATAATGTTTCTCTATGCTTTAATTAATTTTTATTGTTGTTTATATTAGTTAATAAAATTTTCAAATTGTTGTAGTTGCTGAATGATGACACGCATCTTGTGTCGAAACGTATAAATAAAAGTTTTTATACTTTATTACTTTTTTTATTTCGACGAATGGGCTGCTAGTTACTTTGAAATATGTTTCAACGTCGAAAAAACTATCAAGATATATATATATATATATATTTATATATATATATATATATATATATATCCTTATCTATGATATATACATACAACTTATATTATATCTGAAAATTTTCTTAGGCCACATTCTATTCAATATATTTTTAAGAGGCATAGTGAACATAATAATTTCTAATTTTCCTATCTCATCATATAGCAAAACTTATATTCTCTATTAAGCATTTTTATCCTATTCCCAATTGTTTAATGCAATCATATTCACCTTAAATCCATAATTTGAACAGGGGCTTGTTTATCGTATTGCACATGGGGAGCAGTCTGAAAACAAAATCAATAATCAAAATTGTAAAGAAAATATAAAAAATTTAAAATAAAAATTGAAAAAAAAAACTTGAATGAAGTATTTTAACTCAGTTAGAAAATTCAGTAAGATGGCATATGAATATATATTCAGCACAAAAATAATTGAGATACTGTATTTTGATATACAAATAAAACCAGAAATTATAAATATCCTAAAAAGTTGATTTTTAAAACCACAACTGTTCATTAAGTAGTGGCAATATATTACTCTTACCATAAATAGAGGAGGTTCATTTGGATGTGGATGAAAACCTTGCAGTCTGCATTTTTGTATAAACTCTAAGCCATATTGTGGTGTCAGACAAAAGCATCCAGTTCTAACCAATAAGAAATAATGGCATTATATAAATGATAAAGATGTACTTACATTCTAAACATATTTTAAAGACATTACTAACTCTTGGTATTTTGGGGCACAAACTATAGCTATTGCTTCTGGCATCATAGTTTGATAGGAGCAGTGTGTATGTAAATCGACCGAAGATAAAAAGGCCGTTTGGCTAGGATGTGTCTGAAATTAAAATGATTGCAATTACTATAGTAATTGTTATTATAAAATAAATATTTCAAGCGTGAAGTTCAAATCATATATACTTCAAAACCTTGAATGATAAAATACAAAACTTGAGTACAATCGAAATCATCTTAAATTATCCACACCTTAAGATAGATTTATTTTTGAGCATCTGCAAGCTTTTGAAACCAGCCAAAGTTTTTTATCTATACATATTTGAGTTAGAACAGGTTTATAAACTAGTTCATTTAAAAATAATTGCTTATACATAACTACATAAAGCCGAAAAAGTAAATAAATGTAACCTACATGAATCCATCCTAATGTTATAAGCCCATGTTGATCTTGAAAATCAAAAATTTCTTCTTCATTCATAGTTGTGCATGAATCACTTGTTCCACATTGTTTTGGAAGAATAACATGAGATATTGCAAACTTATTTCGAGACTAAAAATAAAATTTTGAAGAGTATTCTTGCATTGAATAATTATTATAATATTACAATATTCAATATCATACAAGTTGTCCTGCCAGAATTCCACACGTCTCAATGTTTTTATCGGTATTAATTCGTGCTAGTGCTAAAAACTTATCCATTAAACCTGAGGGTATCAGAACTGATCTTAATGTACCCCCTAACAATCCACTATTATCTATTGGTTTAACACTTCGGTCTATGCTAGGCCTAAAAAACAATTTATTTGAATATAATCATTGATAATTTGAAATAATTTGAATATAAGTGATATTTACAAATGTTTTAAATAATTACAAAATTGCATTTGTTTTAATTATAGATGATAAATCAAACAAGAATAGATTTTAATTAGTAGTTCATACTTAATGATAGTATTATAGAAAACGATATAATTCAATATACTTCTTTAGTACATTTTTCTATAGAATTTGAGTTTCATTATTAATGGAATTGATTCTTACCCTGGTGGTTTAGGTTTCACAGTATCTTGCAAGACTAAACCATCTGGCAAATTTGGTCTTTTTTGATCATTTGGAAAATCATCAGGATAAACAATACTATCCAAACCAATTAATTTATCTGGTCCAATAACTGAATTAAAATTATATGCTTCTTGAGATGCATCAGATTTTAATTTATTTTTAATAGTAGAATCAGTATTTTCTTCTCTTTTCTTAAGTGTTGCTTGTAATTTTGCTTGTTCTTCCAGATATTTATTATGTTCTTTTGTGTAATGTTCTAATAAAATTTTCTTAAGTTTTTCTGCTTTAGGCATCACTTTGTGCAATTTTTCTTGAATGGTTGCTTTTGATTCTGCAGTAACTGTTGAAAACTCAGGATGTTTACGAATTTTTTCAATGAATAATGTCATGAATTTCATATACAATATGTAGGCATTTTCAAAGCTTCCTTCTTGTTCATAAACATTACCCATTCGAACCATTTCTAATCCTGACCGATAATAACTAAAAATAATGCAATCAGTTGTATTTGTTAAATAAAGTATCAAATAAGTATTATGATTGTATATTTCTCGATAAGTAGCAATTATTATGCATATGTTGAATTGTGCAAAAAGTGTGTGAATTGCTGCTCTTGAACTTTTATGGTTTAATAAATCACTAATCTACTAATTTCAATGATAATATATAAATCGTATATAGCAAATGCCAAAAGTGTCTCCAGATTTGGAGATAACAAAATAATAATTTAAAATTATTGTTAATCATACAAAAAAGGATCTATGCTAGTACTATATACCGTCTAATTGGAACATTAGGATCAATATCGACAGTATTTCCATAATTGGCGAGTTGTTTAACTCTAGCATTAGGCTCTGCAAATCCTAAGTCGGAAGCAGCATTATATTTTGCTGGTAAGTCTTGAGATTGTGACATTTTAATACAATTTGCAAGAGAAATTCAGTGAATTTTTGTTACCCTTGTCATTAGAATATTATTTATATGAAGGTTATTTTGCACTACTAAATAACCTCATTAAAACGCATATTTAATTACTAAAATCACAGTTATAAAATAATAGTCATATATAATCGTAAATTATTAAAAACGATCCGTCATAATAAGATACATAAAGTTTGAGTATCGATGGATGCATCATTGTTTGTCAAAGTGTGTGACTAACATGTTCAAATTTGGGCGCGAATACGAGCCCAAACTCGATACGATGACTATGACTAATTTTTAAATTCCCCCTTTAAAAAAATATATATTTAAAATTTTCATTCTCTTATTCAATGATGGGATGCTTTCTTCTTCGGGAACTTAACCAAATATTATTCAAATCAAACATTCAACCATTCAACTGGCATTAAAGAATTTGAGTAACCCTTTAATAGCATTGAGAATATGGTATGAATTCTATTAAAATAAGCGAATATTAATTTTATTGCTAAAACTATAGCAAACATTCTCTAAAATTCATGACTCTTCAGAATAATAAAATTGATGAAATAATTAACAACAGAAATATAGTCTTAAATTTTTTATTCTTTAATTTTTTTTATTATTTTTCTTTTTTGACTTCTTCTTAGGAGGATGACTAAAATCCTGATCTGTTTGTTGTTCACCCAGTCGTTTCTCACCACTATAAAACATTAAATAGAATTATAATAGGCAGTACATGGTAATTCAAGATTATAATAAAATATATCTTTTTTTTGAGCATTTATATATATATATATATATATATATATATATATATATATGTACGTGTGTGTGTGTGTGTGTATAAATTAAACAAAAACCAAGCAGTCTCAAGTAACAATTAGAGTCAAAAATAAAATATTAACCTTTTTACTGAAATAATTCCTTTAGATCCAACAGCAATAGCAGCTTTCCAGTCTTGCTCCGTTCCTTTTATTTTGTATTGTTCTAAATTTTCTTTCTTCAATTGTGCTAATTGTTTTTTCTGCTTCTTCTCCAGCACTTTAGCCGCTTCATTCAGTTCTTCTTGCATGCTTTGAACAAGTGGCTGCATATGCGATGTATCTTGCGGTTGCAACAAAGCATCGCTAATTTTCTTCTCCATAATATTCATAATATACTTGACAATCTTTTTCACAGCATCAAAGAATTTTGCAAGAATTTGTGATCCCGGAAGTCCTAATTCTGTTGATAATTTATCCACATCTTTGTTTTGGAGACCGATTCCCAAAAATATGGCCTATAATAAATAGGACAAAAATGCATTTATCATGCTTTCAATTCGTTTATATGAGTAACATGAGGGTACAAAATATAAAAAAAAACTAATATTGGACATAAAAAATTATATTAATCTCCACAAGTCTTGATTTTTGCCAGTTCGTCAAAACTATCAAAAAAATATGACAATCTTTGGACTACTATTGACCAAGGTCATTTTTTCAAAAATATTTTCAATGAAAGTGCATGATTTTCATACCTGTTGTAATGCATCCAGTTTCACATCACTTGGTATATATTTATAAAAATATAAATGAGCTAAATCTTCCGTCAAATCTACTATCAATCTGTAATCAACTAAATTCCTGCTATAGTTTTCTAATCTTGATATATCATGTGGTGTTAAAATCGTATCTAAAAACTCTTGTGTCAATGAAACTGCTGCAATATTTATAGCTTTGTTATCTAAAATAGATAATCCTAATCCCACTTTAAATTCACTGAAAGCTTTTCCTAACAGTTTGATAAATCTGCGCCGAAAGTCAATAAAATATTCAGATAACCATGTAGCTGGTATTTCATCTTCTTTATCCAGTTTTTTCAACATTATGCAGGAATGCTCTCCTGTTAAATCATTTGTTTTTTGCCTAAAAAAATATTACAATATTATAACAAGCATTTTTACACAGAAATAAATACTTTTACTATTGTGGTCCTGAGAACAGGACCTCTCGCTAATCTGACAGTATTAAAAACCAGAGGGTTTCGAATAACTGAATTAAAGTAAAAAATTCATAACTTTTAGCATATGATACTGAAAATAACGTTGAAATTTTCAAAAATTTACAAAGAAAAATTAATCGCTAGAGTATCAGGTTATTGGAGGTGCTGGTTTATTAAAGTGTCGGTTTAGTGAGATTTTACGTATGATCATGTCTTACCCTATGTATACAGGTACAAATTGTTTAGACTTCCAAAATTTCAATAATTCTTCTGTTAAACCAAAAGAAGTACCTATATAATCTAATTTTTCTGGTGCTCTCTCACATAATTTCTTCAGAAGAGTAGGTACATTTTTTCTTGGTGCTAAACATTTTCAAACAATTCCATTAATAACATAGTAAGTAATAAAAAAATTTATATTTTTGTATGTAAGATGTTTCTTAATGATAAATCAAACACATATGAGATAAACAAATAATAATTTAAAAAAAAGTACAGTAATTTTCTATATAACACAGAGTTGAAGATGAAGAAATTAATATAAATATGGATACAAATTAAATATAAAATAATGTTATTCCAAAAAATAATAAGTAATAACTTACTAATAGTTTCTGTGAGCAACGAAACTTGTTCATCATCTATTGTCTCTATGCCATTTGTTTCTTCCACAAAATCTTCATCAATATTTGCAATTTTTCCTTCATAATATTCTATTAAAATTTGTATTGCACGCTTACCATATCCCATCTGTAAAAAACAAAAGCTTTTATGTAACTTGTGCAAGGAAACAAAGCTTAACTGGTTAGGAAATTTTAGAAATTAAAAATATCACCATAAATTATTTATTTGAGCAGCTCTAAAAATATCATAAAGATGAATTTCAAGCAGCTTATTCATGTTTTCAAATCTGATTTATACTAAAGATATATCATTACAGAGATGAACATATATTACCCGCTGATAATTAGGATTTGTTGCTATTCGAACAATTCTAGCTCCTGCTAATTTTGGAAATTCTTTGTCATTGAACTGTTCTGAAATATTCCATGGTATCAAATCTCCAGCTGCCTTCTTTCCTCTTTGCATACTTTGACTAATAGTATTTGAAGATATTTGGCCTTCTAGACAAACTTGCAGAACAACTAATACTTCTGGTAAAGATCTTTGAGCGGGATCCACTGGTCCCAGTAAACAAAACAAGTGATGTGCAGGAGCATCTGACATCATTTGCAAGTCATTTGGGCTGTTCTATTTAACAAAAAAATATCCGAAGACATTGAATGGCATCATAAATGATAATTATAAATATATAATACAAATTAATACATACCTTATAATGGGAAGCAACATAAATGCTAACAAGTCTTTGTAGAAAAACTTCAGCAGCTTTATGATAACAGAACAAAGCATCTCTATCAATGTAATACAGATTACAGCTGTCTGGAGGAGGACATCCCGACATTATTGGAGGTACATTGGATACATCTAAGCATAGCAATCCCATTAACCAACGCTCAATTTCATCACCAGGTGAGTAACGTATTGATTCATCTAACTTTATCTGTAGAAAAGTTTAATTGAAATTTAAAATCAAAACAGGAAAGACTTGAAATCAAATAAAGTAAAATTATACACTATAATCTGTCATTGAACTTACCGGAGGTGGTGACTTTGAATCTTTCGCTAATTGTTGTAATAATTTTAGAGACAATGATCGACCAGTGCCTTCATATCCATTTATAGTAGAAGATAAAAATATAAGATAAGGCCCAATCATGGCACGAACCAAGGGTAAAGGAATAGCAGCTGCCTCATCTATTACTAATAAATCTGCTGCATTTAACAAATGCGAGTCTGTTGGAAGCACATACTGAAATATAGGAAAAAGTCTTATTAATATGTCAAATAAAATTTATAGTTAAAATTATCTAATGCATAATAAATACTAAATTCTAAAAATATTGTTCAATGTAATAAATTTTTACCTGTATTGTTTGTCGATTGTGCCTGGTAATATTAATCCTAACAACTGCTTTTTTAAATTCTGGATTTGTTGATCTAATAATAGTGTAGTCAGTATGCTCTTGGTAATCAAGAGCATCAAAACCCTTGAGTACAAATTCAAATAATGTAATTAAATTTTCTGGAGAGGGTGATGTTACATAAATATTTACGTAACCAAATGCTACAGATGCTGCAATTGCTAAACCCATTGCTGCAGATTTTCCACGACCTCTAGCAGCAGTCAAAGAAGTTGGTGGGCTAAAATATTTAAATTATACAGCCAAACTCTATATAATAACTTGATTTTACAAGCAATTCCTGCCTTCAACTTAATTACTGTTATATTATATTATCATGCAAAATTTGATAAAACAATTCACTATAAGATAATTTTAGGAACAATATAAGACTAATATGTAAAAAAATATTATGCACACATTATTTACTAAACCAAGCTATATGTAAATAATAATTTTATTTACCGCAATTGTTTTTCAGATAGGGATTCTATAAATTGTGCAAGAGCTTTGCCTTGATCATAAGTTTTGCAACAATTAATTAATGGCCCAGCAG
Organism: Ctenocephalides felis; assembly: GCF_003426905.1. Taxonomy (NCBI): domain Eukaryota; kingdom Metazoa; phylum Arthropoda; class Insecta; order Siphonaptera; family Pulicidae; genus Ctenocephalides; species Ctenocephalides felis. The sequence goes on from NW_020537646.1 coordinate 30,114,125, forward strand.
GTGGAGTGTCTCTTAAAGATTCTTTTAGATCTATCAATTGCTCTTCTTTCTCAGATTTAGTTATTGAACTGATATCAATAGGTTTGACTTCAGCAGTCTTTGAGGATAGTGGCAAAACGGTTAAATTATCATCCAGTAGTAAACACCTTTTGCAGTCTGCAAGGGATAACAAAAATCTGAAATCAATATATGTTAATGTAAACTAATACAACAAATTGCATGTTTTGTAAGTATATATTAAATTTTTTATCTACCTTTCATTAAATCTACAAGTGACATGTTGATGAGCCTCAGTTCTGTATCTTTTATGCACATCCATGCTCATGGTATATAATTGCTTTAAAGATGCAATACTTTTCAACAAAAATATTATTAAACCTCCTCCTTCTACAGTTTCAATTGTACGAGCTAAAAGATTTGGTGTTAAAGCCTCAAAATCCTGTAATACACACATCCCATATGTCTGACCCAGGATAGAATGTGTTTCAGAATAATATCTTCCATGGATGGTAGTTGATACACGAAATGTATCAAACAAATCAGCTTCATTTACATCAATTTTACCACTTAATATTTTCTTCATTCGCTTTTTGCCATGGCTGAAAATGATTATTAATGTGGGATTAAAGTAGCCAATATTTCAAATGTAAATATCTTCGTAATTATTTTAATTACGGAATTAAGACCAAATATTAAACAATCATAATAAATTCTTCACTTCATTTTTAAAATCAACATTTGCATGAGTTAAATAGATTAATTCTATAGAAAAATATATAAATATAGATCTTATTACCAATATATTGACAGACAAACAAATGTTTGTGATTAAGTCGTAGTAATCAGTATCATCGTAAATATATTAATTAGTAAATTATGAATTAGTTAACTACTAGAAAATTGGAAAGATATGTTATAATATTTTATGTTAAATAATATATGTTAATTATTAGCAATAACTTATTACATACTTGCTTATAGCCTCGTCCTTCGTCTTATAACACCAAAGAACTGATGGTCTAGTTTTCACAGTAGATTTCGTCAATATATCAAATAGAATTGGTACCTAAAATAATATTAAATAAGTTTAAACCCAACAATTAATGTATTCAAAAAGATATTTGATGATATATTACTTGATCACGGCCTTTATCACCGACTATTACAAACATTGTCCTGTGCTCCAATTTAACCCCATTTTCTATCATTACTCTAATTCGATTGTCAATCTTTTTCTTAACCATTGTTGTAAAATGCGGCACAAAAGTTCAATAATGTAGTATAATAATTATTAGTTCAATTTAACCACAACTAAATAAAATAAAGTCACAATTAACCTATAAAATTCTCAGACAAGTCAAACTGTTTTAGCACGTGGTGCTTATTTTGAGTTTGCTCGTTTGGTTTAACTGACCTGTTTATTACCAGATGCTATTTAAAAGATAAAGGTTATTGCACACCAAAGCGGGTTTTGCAAATATGAAAACCAATTTTAAATATTTGAAGATTAGATCCAATTGTACTTGTTTATCCATAATTAAGACATTTTTAAAATTTGTTAATTAATAAAATAACTAATAAAATCTGATGTTGGTGTTGAACACATCAACAATTAATTTTGAATATTATATTCTCAATTTGTCTAGACACACAAAAACAATGGTTTGTTATTTTTATTTTTCCATCGTTTAAAAGGCATTTTTATTTAGGCAACTGTATTTTCAACTTTAGTCAGAGATAAATAAGTCGTTAGTATTATGTTAGATATTATAGATAATTTGAATTAATAATTAAGATGGTAGATATTTTCTTTTATTTTAAAGTTAGTGTTAAATGTAATGGAAACATTTATTCATTTTCTGGAAGTAACTGGGGAATTTTAATTATTATATTTTTACATTATATATTTAATCATCTGCCTTTTGTTAGAGTATTACTTGGGCGGTGTAGATGGGCCTTTACATTTTTCTCCCATTCTAGATGTTGAGTGAAGTTTGTATGTTTACAAATCTTCTGACAAATATGAAATTTTAATGTGATGCAAAATAGAAAAGTACATTTTATTTATTTAAATATTGCTTAAATATGCGTCAGTGACAGTGTTTATTATGATATCAATGTTTTATCGCGTTTTTCTATAAATTTTTAGTTTTATTTATAATTCACGATGGAAAAATCTGGAACCTCATTTCTGTACAAATTATTACCTATTTTATTATTTGGATTATCTATACCATTATCAATGCTATTATGGATAGGAAATATATCTTATGCAGCTATTACAAATAATTCAGAAGGTATTTGATTTTGAATATTTATATTTTATGATTTGATGATTAATTTGGTTTTCAACTGATCTACTTTCACTTCTTTAGTATTTTCTCTTTAAAACATTGAAGATACCACTTTCTTTATATTTATTAATCAGGTATTACTACATGTGTGTAATCTTAACTATTACAAGGCATTTTCGCATTTCTAGAAAAACATTTCAAATATATTCTGAAAAAAATTGCTCTGCTCTTTGCACTATAATAAAAACTATTATGAATACTAATAAATATATTTAATTTTGCATATTGCTTTTAAAACTTCATTATACATTCTACTACAATTTTCATATATGTTTTCAAAGCTACCACTTGGTAACGTGAATGCAATTGTAAATATTATTTTTATCACCATATTATGTGAATAAGCAATTATAATTAAAATCTTATATTTTCTATTTTATAATATTGATAAAGCTATTATTTTTGTCTCACGAATCTTTAGGAATTATTATGGGGCTGAATCTCTGTTTCTACTTTTACAAATTCAATTAATTATATTGTTGTACCAATTTTCAGTAATTCCTCCGACTCGCTGGCTAGTGGCTACTTTGGGACCTATGTTTTTTATCGCTTATGGTTTGAAGCAAAAAAGTATAGATTATTCTGGAGCACTTTTGGGATTTGTAACTGGGTTCTTATTAGCATTGAGCAATTATATATTTTTCACTTGCCTTATTGCATTTTTTGTCTCTTCTTCGAGAGCAACTAAATTTCGACAGCATTTAAAGTCAAAAATTGAAGATGATTTTAAAGAAGGTGGACAAAGGAATTGGATACAAGTACTGTGTAATGGTGGAATGGTCACACAATTGAGTATATTGTTTATTCTTGACTGTGGATGCGAAGAGCGACCCATAAACTTTGCAACTGATTACAGGGGCTCTTGGTTATCCATTGCAGTATTAGGTAATATATATATCACTAGTAAGGTATACAAAATCATGCATTTGTATATATATATATATATATATATATATATATATATATATATATATATATATACAAAAGCAAAATAATCATCCTTTATAAAGATTAATTGATACAACACACATCCTTAAAAAAATTTCTTACATTAAACAGTATTTGGCAAAATTAGCAGAGAATTGAAATGACAAACAGATGAAATTCTATTCATTTTCTAGTTTTTATAATTATGAATGTAATTGTAAATGTTTATCATAGATTCTTAGGATACAGAATTTATGAATATTAAAATACATAGGAGCATTTGCTTGCTGTAATGGAGACACATGGGCTAGTGAATTGGGAACTGTGATAGGAAAATCCGAACCGAGGTTAATCACCACCTTGAAAAAAGTTCCTAGAGGTACAAATGGTGGAATCTCTGTAGTAGGTTTATTTGTAAGGTAAAAATTATTTATTTTTATGGTTAAATATTATGAAATAATTTTGTGAAACTCTGTGTTGATCATTTATTTCTACACACTTTGAATATAATTTCAACAAAAGTTCTTTAATATAATTGAAAATGAATTAGAAAAGAAATATTTTATTACATTTCTATATGTTTTAGTTTTTCTACTTTTTATTTTGTTTCATATTACTGGTTATGATTACGAAAACGTTATTTTTAGTTTTCTAGGCGGATTATTAATAGGCCTTAGTCAATTTTGTGCAACTATACTTTTTGTTGATTCAAACATTTTGGCAAATAGCCCTCCACAATGGCCACTTATTTTATATGGGGGTTTTGGAGGTTTATTTGGATCTATTATAGATTCCCTTTTGGGAGCTACATTGCAATATTCAGGTATATAGCAATTTATAAGATTCAGGAAAGTACATAATTTTTATTAATTCATTATTACTATTGCATAGGTAAAAGCTTAAGAGGGAAAATTGTTGAAGTCCCAGGTGCAAATGTAAAACATATCAGTGGGAGACGAATTTTAGATAATCACAGTGTCAATCTTCTCTCTAGTATAATTACAGCTCTCATTCTACCAGTTTTAGTGAATGCAGTTCATAATTTTTGAATAATTTTAATAAATAGATTAATGTAAAAGTAATAAGATTACTGTGATGCATTTTAAAGTTGTCATTGCTCTTTATAAACCATGTATTAATTTGGAATGTTATGTTACATAAACACACATTATAAAAAACGTTTTTATGTTTAAAACAAAAACAATTGTTGAATTTTTTAATAAATACATGCTCTAATTTATATAAATATATGGCTATTATTAATTATTTCATCACATGATTTGTAGCATGTATATAACATACTTATATTAAGGAATTTTTGCAGATATTTATTTCCTAAAAATTAAACAACTTATGCATTTTAAATTAACTATGAGAATGCATGGATTAAAAATGTCCTAAGGTGCAACACCACAGGAAGGATAGATGATAAAATTAATGTTGAAGAATGCGAAAATGCGAAGTATTTAGCGAAAAATATGAAAAATTTATTGAACATGTTTATCTAGCAAAATACATATGTGTTTTTAAAACTAATGATGACAATTATTCGAATTAATGAAAAATTAAGAGTGTTGTTACCCTTTAAACACTTGAACTATTAAATACATAAGACTACATGTAGCATTAATTAAATATTAAGAATTTTTTAAATATATATTATTTGCACAATTCAGTGACACTGAATATCTAAACAAATTACTATAAAGGAAAATATAATGTTGAATATTTTATGTTTGTAACATAATTTGTACGTAGTATGAGGTCAAATCATTGTCGAATGTTACAAAAACCATAGTAAATTGATATGTGATGAAATATTTGTTTTTCTCTTTCACTTTAATATATTTTAATAATTGACAATAATCAACATGAACCTTAAGTATATTTGTACCATCATATTATTCATGCAATTTTCGGAACAGAACTTTAAATAAATACAAAGCCTCTGATGAGTGCTTGGAACATGCTATGCATGATCTAGGACATATAAACAAAAAAAAAGTATAAATTCTTTAATCTTATACTTGTTTATCGTTGAACTAATTAGATGAATATATTCTAGTTTAGGTATATAATATTTTCTTATCGTCCAGGGCTTTGATTTGATTGTATATTGAATAAAATATATTATATTTAGTATATTGATGTGATTATTGTATAAATACACAATGTATAACGATTGTAATGCGAAATTCAGGTTCAAACACCCGATTATTCAAATTCAAATTGAGCGCCATTAATTTGGAGGTGTATCATTTCTATGACGTCATTTTCGAATCAGCCACAGCAGAGACCTCAGCGATGAATGTATACGTTTAATGTCAAATTTGACGTTTATATTTTTGATACCATGCATTTTTATTAATACAAATACCTAGTAAAAATTAATTAAATACTTTAATGCATAATTAAATTTTTATGATAAATTCTAATTTTATTTTATTTTGAAATTTTAACATTTAACTTATAGTATGTTTAGTTCAAATGTTAATAGTGATGATTTGCATTTTCCAGAACAATGTACTGAAATAAGTAGAGAAGATAATGATAGAAATCAATTAATTGAAGTAGAATTAGGTAATTTTAATATAAAACGTTTATAGTGTTATATAAATAAAATGTCAACTTTGACATAAAACTAACAGATATTTTAAATACGATAGGCCATTGAACTGTGAATTTTAAATATTTAATGCTATATATTACTATATGTGTTAACTATATACATGTGCACTTGTTTTAGATTAAGCAATATAATATTTTTTTTAAGTTTCTTCTAAATTTATTAGTAATTAGAAATTATGCCTTACATTCATGACAATATAACTAGAGTAAAATGTAATATAGTATCTACCCAACATAATTTAAATGCAGCTAGTTTTGTTTTCTTTTTTTAGAAGATACAAAACAATGGTTCAAAACAAGATATATCCTAGGTATTATGGGATTTTTGGGGTTTGCAAATGTATATGCGATGCGAGTAAATCTTTCTATTGCTATTGTAGCAATGGTAAACAATTCTGCGATATCACATGAAAATTATACAGTCAGGAATTTGCTGCCCAGAGCAGCTGTTAATACTGCAAATTTAGTAAGTATATATATGTATACTATAGTAAAGCCGATTGGCCTATAAATAAACCATAAATAAATAAATAGTAATAAGTTATTCAATTTACTTGAAAGTAAGCTCATAAATAGTTATAAATGTATAGTTGTTTTCAAAATTGAAATATATAATTATATACATTTAATAATTTTTCAGGGAGAAGGAGAATTTGCTTGGGATGAAGCCACTCAAGGTGTGATATTAGGATCTTTCTTCTATGGCTATGTTTTAACGCAGGTGGGCGTTATATTGATATTTTATTTTGATAGCCATCAAATTTTAAATAAAGACCAATTTTATATTAAGGTTATAAAATGCGTTTAAAAAAATCCATATGCATGTTAAATTAAAGTAAGATTTTGTCAAGAATCAAGTTTAATACATTTAATAGAATCTGTAAATATTTTAATATAATAAATTTATTCTAATATCATGATTAATAAGAAATAAATAACAAAGACTATAGCATTATGAGGTTGATGTTAAGAGTTATCCTTTGTGCAGCAGCCCATTTTTCTTAAATTCATGAAATTTCATAATAAATAATATATTTTAACATATAGTAATGAAGAAGGAATTTCTAGAAATATTATCAATCAATAAGTTGAAAATAAAATAATAATAATTAGTAAAGGTTATTAGTTCTGTATGTTTAAATATATGTAATCATTAAGCAGTTCTGAATTAATATATAATTATTGCAATGCAAATACAAAGCTGAATTACACACCACAACAAGAAGAACACAATATTATCATTGCAGCTTTTTTACATTTACACACCTTTTTTACACTAAAAATTCGTTACATCTTTATACAAATTGTGATCAAACACACCAGACATATATCTGTCTGTGACCTACAGAATAAATATATTTTATTTTCTGTTGTTATTTTATTTTCAACTTATTGGCTGATATATATATATATATATATATATATATATTTGTTATAATATGAATGGAATAATAAAATTTGATACTACTTTCAGATTCCTGGTGGTCGTTTAGCAGAAATATTTGGTGGAAAACTCATCTATGGTTTGGGAGTTTTTATTACTGCGGTATTCACACTTCTCACTCCCATAGCAGCTAGAGTTAATTATTGGCTTCTTCTCGTTGTTAGAATTTTAGAAGGTGTTGGGGAAGGTGTTACTTTTCCAGCAATGCATGCCATGCTTGCGAAATGGATTCCGCCACTGGAGAGAAGTAAATTTGCTGCTTATGTTTATGCAGGTCAGTTTAATAAGAAACCTGGAAGTATTATAATACTTACAAAAAATATATTTCACATGTAATTAACGTATATGTTAATTATATGCAGTAAAAATTTTATACCTAATACATAAATTTTAAACCAGTTAGAAATAGTTTATGGTTATAGTTTGATATATTTATGAATATTGTAATTGTTGAGTTAGATATTTTTTTTAATAGTTTTAATAATTTTATATATTTTTAATTATTTATAGGAACTCACTTCGGAACAATAGTTTCTTTGCCATTAACGGGTTGGTTATGTACATTAGATTTATATGGAGGATGGCCACTAGCATTTTATCTATTTGGCATATTAGGTATTATATGGTTTATTGTTTGGCTCTATCTGGTATTTGATAGTCCAGTAGCTCATCCAAGAATTTCAATTGAAGAAAGAAATTATATTTTGGCAGCAGTAGGACCTCAGGCATGTCTATAATTATTATTAATATATTGATATTTATTTGAGCATTGTTTTAAACTTAAAATCAAAACATATTGTATTTTGAGTTTTTATCGGTGTTCTGTATCTTTGTTGAAATTTTACATTTAAATCTAGGATCCAGACGATTTTGGGGATGGAGTACCATGGCGTTCAATTTTGAGTTGTTTACCCTTATATGCTATTCTAGTAACACAATGCGGGCAAGCTTGGGCTTTTTATACAAACTTAACAGAGCTTCCAACTTACATGCAAAATATATTGCATTTTGAAATTGAACAGGTGATAGATATTAAACGTACATGAATATTATCTATGAATGACATTTGTCAAAATGCAAAAATTAATAATATGGTTTTTAAATATTTTTTCACTATATATAATGACTTTATTTCAGAATGCTATAATGATGTGTCTTCCCTATATGTCGGCATGGATATGTGGAGTAATATTTAGTACACTGGCGAGTTGGATTTTAGCTAAAGGATATCTATCCCAAGTTACTTCAATGAAAGTATTTAACTCTCTAGGTGAGTTATATGAATTATATTTTATAATATTTATTTTGTAATAAAACAGTAACAGTTTTAGATGGTTATTGCCATAGATGTTATTGCTGTTCAAGTGTCAGTGCTTGTAATTGAAAGAAACAATAGAGCTCTCATTTTTACAATTTTTCATTATGTTTACCTTACTTTTAACTACATTTGAACCATATATTCAGTTATGCGAAAGAAACTTAAAAGTTTTTGATTGAAGTTCTTAGAAAATTTATACAACCAACCAAATTATCCCATTTAATCAAAAAGCACAGAGTAAAAAAGCAAATTATTTCACAAATACCCTTTATGAATAGAATGATATTGAATTTGCATTTTTGTTACTCTTGGTTATGAGAAAGAATTAATGTAAAAATTAGATATACTTCCATATTTTTTCTGATGTAACAGAATTTATTTATAATTAGAGTTTGGAAGCTCATAATAATGCTCATCAATGTCAGTGAATAGCAGCAATTAGGTTACAATATTACTAGATTTATGCTCATGATCATTCTTAAATTGTTTTAATTTATTATTAGTCATTATAAAAACAACAGTTTTTATACAATGTCAGTTATGATCAAAATATTTTTTTTTCCAGCTTCCGCGGTTCCGTCTTTAGGCCTGCTGGCAATAGCATGGGCTGGGGCACAACCAACCGTGGTACTAACTCTGTTAGCACTCACTGGTGGTTTTACAGGTGCTCAATATGCAGGGAACCAAATGAACCACATTGCATTGGCGCCGCGTTATGCGGGTACTATGTACGGAATTACCAATGCTGTCAGTAATACTTGTGGATTTTTAGCTCCATATGCAATCGGATTACTGATCAATGGGAATGTGAGTAACTAAATTATTATTAAATGATTTCAGTTAAATTTTAAAATGACTTACAAATTTTATATTGTAAGAATTTTTGACCATTTATGCATACCATAGAACTATCAAATTTAAGTAAAGGCTTTAAATAATTTCTGTTGTATAGTAGAAAGGGTAATTCATACTTTTAGACATTAGCAGTGATATTTTTCGAACGGTTTTATTGGTTTGGGGTTTACTTTTTGCGAAAGCGTGGACTGATAATTTAGCTCTTGCTGCTACATAATTATAAATAACGGCTTGGCCTATCGGGATCCCTAGACACAACAAATTGATTTTATTTTTGAATTTGGTGCAGCTATTTTTTTGAAGAAAAAATAACAAAAATTGAAATTTATGTTGAAATATTGACTCCGTAGAATAATAATGATTATTTGGTAGCAACATGACCCACTCAAGAATATTTACTCACTTTAGTTGAAAAATCTAGACTTCATTAATTTTCTAGTTATTTATGATAAGGTATTTAAATTTGAAAGAATTAAATGAAGAATACTTTTCTGTTCATTAAATTTTGCGGTTTAGTTTGCAAGCATTTGATTATTGTTGTAGACTTGTGTTTGCACAAAATATTTGACTGGATTTCTATACCATTTGAATTGTGTTTCGAATACACAATATAATATCGGCATCGATTTTTATTTTCAGGAGACGGTCGATCAATGGCGTATAGTATTCTACTTAGCCGCGACCATAAATATGACTTGTAATTTGTTCTATGTATGTTTTGCTTCGGCCGATGAGCAGCCTTGGTCTAGAAATCCAATATCCAGATTGCGGTGACCGAATCATATATTGTCTAAATTGATTTTTTTTATATTATTCCTAGATCAATTTTCTTGGTTTTCTGATTCATGTTATGTGTGTTCACATATTCAAACCATTTGAAAACCTTGTTTTATAAATCATATTTTATATAATCACAGATCACATAGTGCCTCGATATATATTTATATATACAGTATATAAATATTTTACGTGATATTTTATGATACGCATTTATTCCAGTAAAGTATTGAAAAATTATGCATAAATAATTGCTACACTTTTAAATTATCCTATTTTTAAGTTGTGATGTGATTATTACGATTAGGTTATATATGTATATATATATATATATATATATATATATATATATATATATATATATATATAAGTTGATAACAATTGCCAAGTAGCCAATGTTTAATAATCAGATATAAGAACCGAATGATTAATCATGATATTACACAAAACAGAATAATCTGTTAAAGTACAAATATTTTCTCAGTAAGTAGAATTAATAGTTGAACTTTCGTTTAATGACAATGAAATAGATTGAATTGAATAGTTAATTTTATGCTTAATCTTAAATGCATTTATTCTAATGTTTTCTAGTTATATTCAGATTTTTAAAGTAATATTATATAGCCCATTTAATTCTAATATTTTGGGGATACATGTTATAACAAAAATATAGAAGCCCTTTTCAAAATATACTTTTTATAAGCATTACTTATTTCGGTTAATATTGTTTATAAAATTTAATTGCCAAGAACAGTTATTCATACCTGTTTCGAAAAAAGTATTAGTACTTTTTTATATATTTTATCTATGGCCTAAAGAAGTTGGAGTTATACTATATGATTTTTAAGAGTCATAGTTTGAACTATTTTTTAAGTGATTATGAAATCATAAAGAATTTATTAATGGCTATCTGATACAATTTTTAAAAATTTTGAAACATTGAAAATTATAACATGTGTACATATATAGCAAAAGTTGATTCGATTGAGATGAATATTCCAATTATTTTTAAATATATTAAAATGAAAATATCCAAGATTCTTATAACTGCATATGTATTTCAATTAGTTGCACGATTTTTTTATGCAGATATAATTTCTAAAAGCTCTCAAGATATTTTATTGTGATATAAATTTATGATGTATATTCCATCTATCATTTTGATATTATTAAAGTCGAATATAAATAAGATTAAATGACTACATCGTCTCTGTATGTGGATATTTAAATATCTATATGTGATCATATATAAAGCAATAGTATTAAAATAGTTTTTAAGCACTACATTCCATAATGTTCCAAAATTTGCTAAAACTTTCTGAATATTTGAAAGTATAATATGTGAAAGGTCATATTATGGACTACTATGAGAATAGTATCTAAAATACAAGGTAATTAATAATAGCACAGAACTTATTAGCAATTTGATTTTTTTTAAATTAAATTGAATTAGCTAGCAAATGTAAAACGTTGGGTCACCAAAGTTTTTAGAGTTAAAACGATCACATAATGATATCCTTCATTGAAAGTAATTAAATTAAATACCTGTTTAAAGTGAAATTGATCAGATCTACCAAAATGAATTAGATATACCTGAAAATATTTTTTTGCTTTAGCAAATGTTATGAAATTATTTTATAAAACAATTATATACATGGGTGATAAAAATGCACAAAGATTTTAATGTAGCTAAGTTTAAATAGCAGTAATAATTAAAATGAAATAAAACATGGTACATTTTTTAAATAATATATCTTATATAATCTTTACATACTATGAGAATATCTACATAGTAGATGTACATCATATAAATAAATCGATATGAACAATAAATAAATATTTTATATATAATTTGTTTGCATGTATACATGTGATAAACAACCGCTCCATTAATATTATTTACAGAATTACTGAAAAAACATTTTTTACTGATATATATTTTTTCTTCTACAACAGAAGTGTAATATTAGAATGAAATGGTATTGGGGTTGAACAAGTGGTTATAAACAATTCTGATTAAGTAATCTTTTTATATTCTCAAAATATAACCAATAATGAAAAGTAGTCTACATAAATTTATAAACATAGAATATCTAATTTTTCTAAAAAGTAAATCTCATGTCTTTAGGTATACTCTTATTCATGACAATAGCGCATGAGCGCGACCTAAAGATTAAATTTTTTTTTTACAAAAGTTTATGTATGATCAAATTTTTATTTGCAACAATTATATTTTGAGAATATAAACTAACATGTAACAAAAACATATTGACTAAATAATATATGAATACAGTTCTCTTACGTTTTTACAAAAGTGAATGGATATTTTGTGCCATTTACTAAATATTTGATATTGAAGTATTGACTTATTTAATAATTTTATTAAATTTATTTTACAGTAATGGATATATACTACAACACAAGTATAAAACATATCCCGTTTATAGAATAAATTGTTTTGTTCAGACGCACACGCACACTTATAATTATAAATCACATATTTTAGTGTTTTATTTCTTATGTATTTATTAAAGTTCAATTTAATCACTTAATTAGTTTACCTTCGGTGTCATTTTTTGATTTTCAATACAATTTGCATTTTGATTATAGTGCTCGTAGGTAATAAAAGAAATTATTTTATTAATGAATCATCTTATGATTTTTAAACGGCACTTTTTATAAAGTTTTTATAATTAACACTTATAAAATAAACTCAATCTTATTTTTATACGTGTAAATGATGAATCAATGAATTTTAATTAAAATGTGAACATCGCAAAAAGCAACTTTTTTAAAATTGAAATACTTCCGCCTTTCCTAAAAGTAATTAATTTTTTTCCAATTGCCCAAATTAGCTAAATTTGACATATTTGTTCGAATCTTCATTAAATAGTATTTTGCTTAAGTATGATTATTTTAAAAGTCCATTCGAATAAATTGTGGGTAGATTAAGTTGATCATTTATTACTTCAATTTTTAGCCACATACATTGAAATATAGATTTCATTTATATCAATCAAAACATATTTTAATAAATAATTTATTATTTCTTTGCATTCTGCACAATATATTTTAACGAAACAGACTAAACCTTTTCATAGTATATAAATTTATGGTAATTATATTAATTTCATACGCTGAAGTTTTATTTTCTTTTTTGTAAAAATGGCATATTAAAGTCTCATTTAATATCATTTATAATATTGTAATTGGTACAGTATATTTTAGATATATTTCTAATTTATACATTTAATATTTAACGAAGTTTACCATCACGATAGAAAACAGTTTTTGTTTGATTTATTCAAAATGATATCAATAATGTTCAACTGATTTTAAATTATTTATCTTGCAGATGTTTCATACACAAAAACACTAAATTTATTATCGTCACACTCTTAATTCATCTTGCTGATGTTTTGGCATCCTACCCAAAGTACCACCTCTTTGTGGCGGTGGTGGTGGATTTCTTGGCATCGTACCACCATATTCAACTTTTCTGAAATAGATGGAAAATAAACATTCTATATTTTTTATAAATCGAGATAGAATTTGTGCTGAAATACCGCCGTTTAAAATATAAAAATGCGATATGTTTGAAAATTTGAATGTCTGCATTATTGAGGCTATTATATTATTAAAGTCAAGAAGAGAAAACAAGGTCAACAAATGGGACGTTTATGGTCGCAAGGTTCTATCAGATTTTTTAGTATTTGATATAGAATTTTGACCATAAACATACAATTTGCTTGCCTTATGGTCTGCTTTGGACTTTGTGGTTACACATATTGATCAACTTTTTTCTTTTAATTGTTTTTGGCAATGAAGTAGTACATATATCGTGCTTGGCAAATGCAAAATTGTATATGAAATTCAGCACAAAGCATATGAACACAATCAACAAATTTTGCATGCTCTACATATTTTTATACTACATTTGAAGACAATTGTAAAGTACCCTTAGACGTAACTAAATTATATTTCACAAAGATATCATAGCGTCTAAATGTTAAAAAGTGTTTATTATTATTTATTGATTTATTTTATAAAAGTGTTTGTTTTACCTGTTATTTAACATAGCATTATTATGATGGTGTCTTAGTTCTAACTCATCCAATCTGGTCAGACCAACAACTCCGACACTGCCTGGCGGAGGCGGTGGTTTTGAAGTCAGTGTGATCATGGCCGTGTCACCTGGATGACCATGGTGACCAGGATCAGAGCTCAGCATCAGTTCGCCACATATGCTATTTGCTAGTGTTCCATTCTCTTGACGCTTTAGATAAAAGATTAAAATGTGTTATAAGTGAGGCATTGTTTCTTTATTTTAAAAATCTATTTGAATCCTAGAATTTTAGAAAAATAGGTTTTAGAATTTAGGAAGATAGCTGAATATCATATTCAACCAATTCTCATTACAATCGAAAATAAAAAATTAGAAATCGAATAAAGAATTAGGAAGATGTTTGGCTGAATCATATTTGGCAAAGATTGTTGACATAAAAAACAAGTTTTATTATGCGTTAGTATTCAAGGATTTTTTTATTGAGTATTTAAAAAAAAGTAATTGTATATGAAAAAAATTGTAGTTTATGCCAGATTAACTGCTATAGACAATGGTCATCATCATTTGATGGGTAAAGCCTATATATAAAAATTTAGAACGAAGCATGTTATATTTTTAGAGCTTTTATAATCTTCTAGAAGATTATAAATAATATAGAAGACAATATATATTAACTAAAAATATAACATGCATTGTTCTAAATTTTCAACAGCTATTATCTTACCTGTCGTTTCTTAGCGTTTCCCGTGTCGCGCCTTTGCCTGGCGTCATGCAGTCTCGTCTTATCGCGCTGATAATAAACACCAGCAAATACGAGAACGTTTAATATCAATAAGGAACATCCAACTGCTATTGTTACACTTAAAGCTGTTGAATATGCAGCAAATCCGTCGTCAGACAGACCATTCTGTGGAAACATCCAGCATTATTATAATAATAATAAATAACTATAGTTTATTGATTATAGGACAGATAGAATGTTGTTGATAAGGTAAAATATGGTTTGCAATTGTAGAGATATGATAATTTGGTGCGATGTTGATTCATAAACAATCAAATTTGTATTTTATTAATTTTGAATAAGTTCCATCGTTGGTAAGTGGCTATAACGACTAGACGTGATTTGGAGGTACTGGGTTCGATCCCGCTTCGAGCAGCCTGTTGTCAAGCACTAGTGACAACGGCTTTCACTTGGAAATATGGATAGCAATGTGTTTCCAAGTAAAAATGCCTTTATCCGGTTTTGCTACATCAATAAATATTCGGCCTATTAAAAAAATTCTGATAATAATTTATTACACAAAGATGGGACAACTTGTTGCGCTTGTGCTGCCATTTGTAGAACAGTCTAGTTTAAAGTCAAATTAGCGCAATAGCTCTCAAGTTCTGATTGCTGTTCATTGTTTTTATTTGGACAACAATCAGAACTTAAGTGTTTTATGAGTGATAAACTTCTTATAAACTACGTCCAATCTCTATGTGATGAATTTTTATTATTACATTTTCTATAATTTTCTATAATTTTCTATAATTTTATTATTATTACATTTCTATAATTTTCTATAATTTTCTATAATTTTCTATAATTTTATTATTACATTTTCTATAAATTTTTATTATCATTGACCCCGCAGAGCCAGCGAAGTGCTATTTTCACTTGGAAACATATTGCTATCCATATTTAGCAGTTGTAACAAATATAGTAATTAAAAAAATATATATTTCCTAGGGAAAACTGATGTCACTACTGCTTAATATCAGGCTGCTTGAAGCGAGAATATAATAATGAATGAATATTTATAAAATAATTTAATTTACCATTTAAAGATTTGCAAGTTCTGAAGAATATAAGCAGGTAATATAATAACTATTTTGAAGCATATCAATACCTGTGATCCACCAACGTTAATTCCTGCATTTCCATAATTTCCAATATTTGTTATATTTTTCAATCCTATTATTGTTGATCCTATTTCATTATCCCTAGAACCTGGCAGGATCTCAGTGTTATCACTATTATCAGCTTTTGCTGCAGACCCAGTATTTTGTGTTGCCGTCGGTCTCCCAGGTGTAACCTGTAAAATGATGTTGAATTTTAATATTTTTTAAATTCTTATTTTGAAATATCATCAAAAGAGCGCATACCATCCAAACACTCTAATAATAGATCTGCTGAAACAAGTACCAACGAGAAGATTAAAAAGAAAGTGGCCGCAAGATTTAATGAATTAACAATCAATATATTTATGTAAGGAAATTCCCCACTGGGGGAATTTCTAAAAACCCTGTGCCCGCTAGCAAATAACCTCATTGAACCCAAGGTTCAAATTAGTTATAAGAATAAATAAAAAAAAAATCTTATTTTGGAATTACAATCAAAAATTAACTGTTATATAAATTTTGTTATTTTTTTATTCATATTTTTTAACATCAATCAGAACCTTTTCGTCCTAAAGCTGTTGGGTTGAAACTTTTCCTTATGTCGTATTTTTAGATGGTAACCCAACAGTTGATTCATCCATATTTGATTACTTTATTACTAGAATTTATCTAATGGGGCTGACTTATTATTCAATTTGGTACAGCTATTCCCGGGAAGGGCTATTTTCACTTGATTGATTGATTATATATTTAATACCTATATTCAAAACAATAAATGAAAGTTGATACTCATTGTACAATAAAAAAAAATAAAAAAATTATTTAGTTCTTTGTCTTCGAAGAAGTTTATTATAATGGATATATAAGAGAAAAAGGATTAAATTTATTTACTTAATACTAAAACCTAAATTAGTCTTTCCACATTTTTTTATTATTAACTTCCCGAAGGAGAAGTTTACGTTTTCATAAATTAATTTATTTTTTATAGAGTAAGTCGATTAATTGTACATATCGGGAAGTTTATGTAACTTGCCTCAAGGCAAAATACCAATACAAACTATTAACCAATATAAACTATTAAAACGTAGCTATTAAGATGGTCAGTCTAAATATAATAACGTGATTTTTTTAACTTCATCGAATGTTTTCTAAGTTATTCTTAACTTATTATTTCAACAAATATTCAGTGAATTTCTATTTGTTTTAATACCTGTGGGCCGCCGGCTGATGATCCCTGATTATTTTCGTCCAATATCAATTGATGATGCGAAGGTGGAACGTCATCTCCACCGGGTTTGTGTAAATCAGGAATTAAATTTAGCCAAAATGACAACCTATGTGCTCGGTAATGGTTTTTCAGTTTAGGTTTTGTATCTGAAAAAATATTATGTAATATTAAAAATATTTGTGTAAAGTTGAATTCTTTAAAAAGTTAAGTAAATAGGCTATAACTTTATTAACTTTTCGATAAAATATCAAAATTTGTATTTGATTAATATTAAATTTATAATAATAATGGATAGTACCGCCCTAGGGCAGGTCCGCGAGCTAAGTTAGACTCCAACTCGATTCAGTGAAGAACAGAGTATGATAAAGTTTATATACATTAATAATCTTTCGTAATAAGTACTGAATAATGGTGTAATTTATTTGTAATATTAGGTTTTAAAAATTTGTTCTAAATATTTTTTTATTCGATTCTCACCTATGTTGAGGTATTTTTTGTGAACGCTTTCGTAAGCCGTCCATTCGATGTTTCTTGCCCTTGATCTTTCTGCTTTTGCCGCCAATGCTGCATCAGCTGGGTCTGGAGCTTCATTAGGATTCCTAACAATAGATAAGTGAGATTTTTTTTTAAAAAAAAAAATGTAATACTGCTACAGGAATAGCTCTGAAGAATTTTAATAGTAATAGTTTTCAATTAACGTAATTATATGTAATCATTTATTATATTAAATTCATTTATGTTTGAAATATCGAAATATCGAAGGAGAAAACTTTAAGAATGGAAAATAGTTTATGAGTTAGGTTTCCTACGTATTTAAACATAGAGTTTTCTTATATAGTAAGTATACAAGTTTTTTCACTTACCCTGTTCTTGCAAAATTACTCCAGTACAACATAACGGTTTCAGACAGAAGAGATTCCGCCTTCGTGAAATTTTTCGCAAAATGACCCAAATTGCTAACCAAAGGTGCGCCAAAAACATACGGCAAATCTTCGCCATGAATACATCCCTGACGCTGTAAAAATATTAATTTCTTAATCAAATAAAAAAGATTGGTCGATTGTTTATAGACCATTTCAACTTAAATATTTAATAAAACGGATTTTTATATTAAGTATATCCTCATTTTACCACACGATTATATTCACATTTTTCCACGATTTTTTATGCAAACTTTTACAATTTATAATGATATTAAAAATATTACTTGTATAAATCGATTAGATATTGACACAAAATAGAAATATTTTTACTCTTATAATATCAATTATCAAGATTGTTCTAAGATCAAGTATAGTAATCAAAGTAATAGTAAATTATTAATATTGACTAAAATCTCTAATTTATAAATCACAACGAAAATCTGGCAAATATATAATATTGTCCTGTTAGTATTTTATCTAATTCTTATATTATTTTACTATCATATTTTATATTAATTCGATTATCTATTCATGCTTGAGTAAATATTGGATCCATATTTATTTTATTTCATTTTTCGATTTTGTTTAGGAAATCAATGTAGGTGGCAGTTCAATGAAGTCTTGAATTACATAATATTTCATTGGAGTATTACAGTTAACGGTTTGTTCATGAAGATTAAAAACAGTTATGATTTACACTTATGCATTTTTCATAAAAAATTGAGTGTTATTTGCTTTCAATGTTGTGGACAGTGGTAGTTTTGTTAATTCTGCAGTAAGTAGTGAAATGATAAAATGATAAAAAATAACTATAATGAAGTCGATTTTATTACTTTATTCCTGTGGTTCAATATTACATACCTGTGGATAATCACCGGCACGTGTCTGATAGTCAAAAACATACAGGTACGAGTTTCTGTGATCTTGTGAATGCAAATCTGCGGTTCGAGTGGCAGGAGCAACTACTTGAGCGTCGCTCAATGCTTCCAGGGTTTCATCTCTGTTGTAATAAGGTAAAAAATTTTTTTTAAAGATGTATTAATGTACCTTATATAAAATTATTTCACTAGATTAATAAGTATTCGTTTTTTAAAGTTGTTGATATCAAAATTGAGTGAAACTGTGCAGACAATTAACTTTAAAAAATATACAATATGAGAGTGATTAACTCTTTGGGCACGGCTGCCCACCTGAGTGGACAAACATACTCTGTGAGGCACAGGCTATTTCATAAACAATGACTCAGTTTGCATCGAAAAGTTGAATAAATTACATATAGCAGTGATATTTTAGTTGTATTTTGAAAATAATTTTTAGTTATTTTAGTAGTGTTTTTAGCCTTTTTCTTTGCTATATAGTCTTTTTTTAATATTTAAAACGATCGAGCGCTTTCAAATATGGCAAAACGACTCGTAAATTTTGTGAATTAAGCAGTAGTGAAGATGAGTTTCAAATAGACATTCATACAGACAAATTTTACGAAATTACTATTCGCACCGAAGTTAGTGATGAATGTGATGATGATATTATCCAACCAACAAAAAGAAGAAGAAGTTCGACAAATTAAATGAATAGCGGAAAGACATTAGCGAATGTATCGATTCTCCTTCAATAATCGAGTTTGACATACATCAACCAACATCCGACTACAAATACCAAGCAATATAAGACATCCAATAGATTATTTTACTTTATATTTTACAAATGAATTATTAGACAATATAATAGAAAAAACAAACCATTATGGCAGCACAAAAATGAACAAATATACTGACTAATCAGTGGCATATTCTAAATGCGAGAGAAAGTAAAGAGGATTGTATTCTTTTCTGACAGAAAAGCACTAGGAGGCAGGCGGCGAACAACATTTTATTGTAAAACATGTCAAAATCAACCAGCTATGCAATTTGGAAATTGTTTTGAACGTCACCATTCTTTATAAAATGATCAAAAATAAGTTAATAATATAAATGTATGTCATTCAATGACCACAAATTTTTATCAAACAAATTGCATAACATACACAATGAAATCAAGTTTACAGCCGATACAGTAGATTGTTTTGAAATTAGAGCCGTCCCGTAAGTGTTAACTTCATTTAAAGCCTAACGAATAAATAAAGAAATAAATAAAATTAATTTACCATTATTCATTATTATATTCAATTTACCTTATATTAATCGGATGCTGTACAGGCCTTTCCCAATCCGTATATTCATTAATAACAGTCGCCAATATTTCGGCCAGGTGATATGTATAAGCTTGACTGACGAACGATTTTAGAATTTTATTTCTCCTCTCGGGCTCGATTCCATATTGGGCGTCGTCTCCGCTGAATGAAAAATATGCTTCGGCACGAGTCACGCCTAGCAATAAGTCGTACCTGGAATAAAATGCACAGAATTGCTGCTATGTCCCAATTCGCACTAAATTATTACCGTGAGACTGCAAGTTTGCAAAACCGCACAGCGGAAAGCCATTATTCAACTCATTAACGAGGTAACAGAGTAATAGAATTTAACTAGTCATTTGGGTTGCGCCTAAACAAATATAATTGGAATTTATGAAGGATTAAATGCTATTATTGGCGGGATTATGGTTTTTAATATAGAGTAATTATTATAATTCCAAAATTATATAAATAATTATTAATTAACATATTCAGAATGCTGTTTGTTTACATTACAAATGTTTTATTTGAAGGTGTATGCGAAATAGAAGTAATTATTGAAATTACTGACTATATATTAGGAGAGACTGGGTAGGGTAGAGCGGGGCTTGTTGAGCATAGGGGCAAGTTGAGCAATCAAAATATCTCGAAAACTATAATCACCGTCCGTTTAGGCATTATATGGCGGAAAGATAGAGGTTTGAAAGAAATAAACATCTTGCGATCGCTAGTGGCCTCTGAACAAATGAGTGAGGCTCACGGGCGTTTTGTTTATTTTGAGACCAAAAAGTAAAAAAGTCATTCATCTCGAGTTTTTGTCTGGTTTAGTCAAATGCTATTTATTTTTAATCAGGTAAATGTTATTCTTCCATATAATTATAGTACTTTTAATTTGCAAAGAGATTCTGGGTATAATTCTCACGGTTGTTTTATAAACTCACTTTTATTTTGAAATTCCGAGTTGGAGTTAGTTGATCATAGTTGCTAAACTTGTTCTGTTACTAAGATAATTACCATTAACTTCCAGAAATTAATTATTATTTTTAAGATTTAAGCTAAGTCTATGAGTAATAATATAAAGAAATAATTATTTCAAACAAAAATACTTAATATAATGGTAAAATAATTCCTAAGATACGATATTGTTTTGTTGATTCTACTTTTCGTTAATTATTTAAAGCAAATTACTATAAGTTTTGTTTTCTCTGTCAATAAAGACTATAAATATAGAACTGGTTATTAAAAACTTATTTTATTTCATCACTAATCGACATTGAATCTATGATTTCATTATACTTTCTTAGTGCTCAACTTGCTCTACCTATGGAGTACATTGAGCATACTTGACCTTTCGCATTTAAACAGCTGTAGCTATTTTAAATTTTACTAATTACCAAAAAATAGTATTAACACTTTTGTTAAGCGATAAACAACAAATCTATTAAGCCGTATAACAATTTATTGAGACTTTTAATTACTTTCATTGAGGAGCTACCTCCGTTTAAGTAAAAATTTGCTCAACTAATTCCGCCCTGCCCTACCATTGTACCATGGTACGGTAGTGACAGTGTTAATAATAGCTGAAATTACTCATTTAGAGATAGGGTCCAAAGGGAGAAAGATGAAGTATGTTTGTTCAAACAAGTTGCCGTCAGCGCCCTAGATTAACATGATCTTTAGACCGCATTGCTTTTAAAGAGTGAAAAAAGGGCTTTTTGTTCGATTTCTTTTAACAATAACTGTTATTAGCATATAGACAGATCACTTTGCTTTGTTATTTTGCTGTAAGTTGAGCTATGGTAGTCAATTACCAGGAATTAGTTTTTTGTAAATATTTTAGCTCTGCTATAATGATTATTTATTTTCAAAAGTATGCATAGCGATACAACGGTTATGGCAAATTTTGAGGGTATGGTTGTGGCATGTACTTCTTTGTCCTTTTCGGGTGAAGATTAACAGATAAATAAATCTAACTTAACTAATAAGAAAAAATACCAAAGAGAGAAAGAAAAGATTTAACAAAGAATTCTTTTTTTAAAAGATTATGACTTGTTATATATTGTTACATATTATATTCATAAGCTTTGTTTAAGTGATCATTTTAATGTTTATAGCTATTATTTTTGAACCTATCTTTATGCCCGTCACAACCGTCCTGGGGGTGTGGATAATTCAAAGATTCCCAAATCGCGTTATTAATATTGCAAAATTGTAAACTGATGCTATTTCCTTTTATAATTATAAAAATATCAAGTAATTTACATATACGGATAATCATAAATATATAAATAAAATATTGACATTATACAATTATGTATTGTACTAATACATAATTGTATAATTGTTATATTTTATAAATGTGCAGTATATAATACATCTATATTTTCATACTTAATGTTTAAATGCACGAATAGTTAGCATATGCAAAATAGGATAGTAAAGCTCCGCAAAATATATTACAAAGTTCGTGATATTGCATGAGTAACGTTATTACGAAATGCAAAATATCATAGAATAGATCTAGTGACAGAAGTATGTACAAAAAGAAGGAATCCACATTTTCTACTAAAGGTAGAAAATAAATACGTACTAAAATCTTGAAGTTTATTTTGTTTTTTTTTTGCACTGTAATCAGAACTAGAAAGTTCTATAAGCATTTGTTGAAATACTTTTTAATGTTGCATTTTTAGGTTATTATCTATCTATAGTTTTGATGATTTTTCATATTATAAAACAACGCCATGGATTTAATAGCCATTATATATTTTATCTTAATGCAGCAGTATTGGGAAGGGCTATTTTTGCTTGAAAAATATTTTAATCTATGACATCAGGTTATCCGAAACACGGATTTGAACCCGGAATTGTTATAACAGAGCCAGAAGCTTATCGCGCTACGCATACTTTTTGAATGTAGAAATTGAGGAAAAATCTTTGGATTTAAATCGTTCAAATTGAAACTAAAATATGTTTCAACCTATATTTTCAATCAAAAATAGATATCACTGCTGCTTTACATCAAGTTATACGTATACGAAATACGGATTTGAATCCGGAATTGTTATAACACAGCCGGAAGCTTATCGCGCTACGAAAAATACTCTTTTTGAAAATTGAGGAAAAATTCTTGGATTTATATCATTATTTGCTATGAAAGATACTTTTAAATTTGAAAATTGAGAAAAAATCCTTGGATTTATATCGTTAAAATTGAATATTGTTTAACATTTCAGTATATTATTTATGCATTTTTAGTATGATTTTTTTTTGGTTTATTTTTCATAGCAAACTATACACTGTACATTCAGCTATATAATATATCAGGTATATATTATTTGACAGCGTGAGAAGCTATCCTGTGATAGCACCTTCTTAGATATTATGTGATATGTTGTAGTAAATCATTGCAGATTCTTTTGTTTGTATGATGTTCTTTATGAATTTTATATTTGAATTACGGTTTTAGTTTGAGCAAAACTTGTTAATTGTTTCTTAAGTGTATTTCGATCAAGATCAAATTTACAACTGATTTTACCTGGTCAGCTTGTTGATGGCGTCTTTCCTCAGAAGAACATTGTTAATCGTATTCACCATGTTGTACGTACTAGCTCCATTAGCTGATGTATAAACCGACCCAGATTCCGAATTCGACGAGTCTTGATTGTTTGAATCGCCCGTATCTGCAGAACAAATCACAAATCAAATGTTTAATATTAATCGAACTGTTGTCAAACTTGACACAAGCTTGTAATAAATTGTTCGCGGTTTTTGGCAATAAACACTGGATATATTTGCGTATGAAATTACACATACGCGAACTAAAGTTACATTTACGCGAAGTTACAGTTCCTGGTGATGTATGGTTATTGTATTTTGATTATTGATTAACTATTCGACTAATTTAATCAATGTGCAAATTATGGCTCATAATAGAGAATTCTGCTGAAAATATATGTTCTATTATATATATGGGTCGATTTTAAGTTTACTTAGGCACATATGATTTTCAGATTCTATGGATCAAAATAAGATACTTTGCTGAAGAAACCATTTTAGAGGTATGATTTATTCAGCAAAGTATCTTAATTTGATCTCTAGTATCCGAAAATCATATGCGCTTAAGCGACTTTTTTTGACCCATACAAATCGACCCGCTCTAACAATTGTTGTTTAATTTCTATAGACTAGATGACACATAATACTATTCTGCAAGCGTTATATTACAGGGCCAAGAGAAAAAATGAAACCTATCAAAGTTGATTGGCTTCTAATTTCTAAACCATGTATGCAAGAAATAAAAACAGACCAAAAGATCCACTGTTATAAAAGAATCTTGCATTTATTGCAAACTTTAATGTCAAAATTCCACTTGAGGTTATAGATCTCAAATATAGCCTCAAGTGAAAATCGCCTCTCGTGGGTATCATTGCATATATAAAAGAATGTCAGAAAATACTTCGAGTATAGATGATTAATCATAACTGGATTGGACAACTACTGGATTGCCATCCATTCAAGATTCATATAATAAGAAAAGTTAAAACAATTACTGAATGTCCTAAGTGTGACAGATTGGAATTAAAATAAAAACTATAAACATTCATTGCAAAACCCTCTGAGCTCGGTGAAGATTGGTTTCGATATATGACTCGATCCCTTTCGGTTCATGAAAAGAGGACGAAACGATTTATTTGTGAACTGCTTCTTTAAATATTATCATCCTAGTTTGTTCTTACCTTATATATCATTTTATGTGCACAATATGGATAAAATGGTTTTTGTAATAGGTTTTTGTAATTTATTATTATTCCTACTTAAGGGGCACAACTAGAGTAACAGCCTAAAAAAAGGTGATATTTGGGCATTTATATTTAAACAAATACTTTATCAATAATTTCAAAATTTTAAGAATATATTTACACATGTTTTAAGAATACGTAGTAAAACTTTTGAAGAAAAAAATTAAATATTTTTTAAGTTATCGTCGATCTCCAACGGCGCGAAAAAAGGCCCTTTACTGCTGCAGTGATTCCGGCCTTCTACGTGGATGAAATTAAAAAAAATCTCATTAAACTAGATAATATTGTCTGTAAAATGACCTACGATAGAAAAAAAATCAAAAATTGACAAAATGGCGGCGTTTTAAAAGAAAAGTCGAATTTTACCTAAAGTTTTGGTCGTTTTTGGACTGCCAAAATTCGATTTTTGATCCGATCAAAAAATCGATAGTTTATTTTACGGAGAACTAGAACATGTAAAAAAATGATAGTGATTTGATCATTTGTTTTTGAGTAATCGCTGCAGCAAATTCGGAAAATGCTGTTTCGAGAAAAACGCGTTTAAAGATAAAATGATCGTAATACTATACTATATATATACTCTTTAAATGGCTGTAACTCAAAAACTATTTAAGATATCGACTTAAAATTTTGGTATGTTATTTTTAAAGGTATAACCTAAATATGAAAAAATTGAAAATTTGATTTTTTGAAAATTTCACACTAGTTGTGCCCCTTAATTAAAATACTATCATACTGGTAGTCAACGAACCAAAGATGAGTAAAAACGATCGAGGCTGGTTATAATATCATTAAAAAACCAAATACCATGTCATTTTATCCGTACTTCCCCTATATGTATTCACTTTCTGTTATTCTTCTAGATCTAATTATCACTTTCTACTCACCTATAACCACCCCGTCTACGCTCGGTCCAAATTCGTATGAGAACTTGAACGCATCATCGTCTGTTTGCGGTTTGAGAATGACCTCGAGGGGTCGATCTCGCAAACATTTCAACAGATCTTGAGGGGATAACGAGAAGGCGGCATTGTTGCTATTAACACTAATGCTTCCGGCGTCTTCCTGCCCGTTTGTCTGCTGTAAATTATTCGTGTCCGACGACTGAGATTGATGGAGATAGCAGTTCGCGTTACGCGCCACGTTCTCGGCGTGCGACGCCGGGTCCCGCACCAACGACCACGGGCTTAGGCCTGATCCGGACATCATGATCGCTCGGTTGAATAGTATTCCTGGAGGAAAATAGAAAATTGTGTTTGTATTATGTTTATTTGTATTATTACGAATTGTTTTATAAACTAGTGATGTATGCCATTGGGAAAATTGCTGGAACTTCAAGTACCGTCAAGTATAATTTTTTTGAAAGTCTTGATGTTTTGTAAAATGTATGATTCTTTTAAAACAATCGCACTGCGTGGCTATTTTGGATTCAAAATATCGAAGCGCATAAGCGCCGTGTTGTGGCCTAGCGATTAAACATTACAAATCTTGATGCAGAACCCATGTAAATGTAAATAAAATTTATATTAACTTCCCGAAGCAGAAGTTTATGTTTTCATAAAAAATCCGAACCGCTAATTTTATGTTTTCTCGACGTTTCAAGCCATTCTGAATCGAATGAGACTAAATTTAGAAAAAGTATGTGTGTGTGCATGTGCGTGAACAGATTTTTTGACGTAAATCGACGTTTTCTCAAAAACGGCTGCACCGATTTCAAAAATTCAAAAGCCATTTAATGTATCTCGATGAGGACTAGCGTTCATCAATTTTGTGCGACGATCGCCCTAACCGTTTCTTCATAAATAGCAAAATAGTGAAAAATCTTACGTCCACGTTTTAGTCCGCAATTCTGAATCGATTTTGAAAATTCAAACATCGTTCGAAAGATATTGATTGGGAATCGACTTGATTAGTTTTTGGTAAGGATCGGCCGGGCAGTTTTCTTGTAATGAAGTGTTAAAAAAATTTTTTCGACGATTTTCATGATTTTTTTTGGTGATAGATATCATGGGCTTCTAGATCATACTAAAACATTACGGTCCTACGACAAGTCGTTTAATTTTGAAAATTCGTCAAAGTTTAAGAAAATGAGAGTTTTTTTGACGTTTGTTAAAATTAAAATAAGACGATTTACTTGGTATAACCATAGAGTACTTGGTCCTAATGAACATACTAATCCATTAGAGTCCTATGGAAACTGGTTCAATTATAAAAATTATTGATTTTTGAAAATTAGCTTTTAGAAAATACTGCGAGTTAACGTGTTCGTTCGTTTTCAATTATGTGTAATAAATCCACTCGGAATACTTTTAATCACTCATAAATTAATTTATTTTTTATTGATTAAGTCGATTATTTACACATATCAGGAAGTTCATGTAACTTGCCTCAAGGCAAAATACCAATACCAACTAGTTATTTTTAAAATTACTTTAATATAAATGTATATATGTCTAAAAATCATTTTTGACCTTCAAATATTTTTCATCAAATCAGTTGATTTGTTGAAATTGTTGACGAAAAATTGTATCCAAACATACATACACACATACACACACACATACATCATTTTTTTTAAAGTAAAGGTAAGCAAAAATGTTCATTTTCGATACCGTAGTATTATTAATTTATTTTAGAACGATGCTCATATAGCAAAACTCTCAATTTCTACTAAATTGCTCTTCATGAAAGATGGATAAAATAAACATAATCGATCCGAGTTCGATCCGAGATTGAACATATAATTTTTATTAAAATTTCTATTTAATATTGTTTTAGAAAATCTATGAATACAAAATAGTTTGCCATCTTTCACTAAACCATCTATTAATAAAAGAAATAATTTGTCATCTTACCATCCGGTACTGCGCTGCTTGTCATCAAGAAATGAACACAAGCCGCTCCAGTTCCATGGCCCATTAAAGTTACCTGCAATAAATAACATAATTTATTATAATTTGATAATAAAAACGTTTTCATACTGTGAGTTTTCGGATCATTTTTGTTTACTTACTTGTCTTGGGTCACCGCCAAAAGCGTGTATGTTTTCTTGCAGCCAATGTAGAGCTGCCAGTTGGTCCATGAGCCCGTAGTTGGACGGGGCGCGTTGTTGGGCTTGACGAGACGGCTGCGAGCTCGGGTTTAGGAAACCTAGAATAAAAATTTAATTGAATTTTTTTTTATAAATACGATAAGATGTAATAACACATACATACACACACATATATATACATATATATATATATATATATATTAATAATGTATTCATATACAGGGGCGTAGCGTGCGTTGGCGGGGCCCCGTATCAAAATTTTTTTGGGGGCCCCTTAAAGCAGGGCAGAGTTTTTTCAAATTTTTTTATATGAATACTCGCTTATCATCAATATTCATCTATCTCTTCTCCAAAACAAACGTAACAAACGATTCAAATTCTATCTACACATTTATTAAATCATTTATAGCTTATAGTTTTTGATAAAGTTTCTGCTTCTATGAACAATAATGATCTGACTGCTGTTCCTGTATCATGGAAGTATTTAACATCCCGAAAGAAATGTTTAAATTTGGCTGAGCCGATTCCTCGAAATTAGAAAAAGAGTGCTAAAATTTTCGCCCTCGTTTCAAAATTAAGAACTGTTCGGAATATATCCCCCGGGCCTCTTTTTTTTTAAAGAATCATAAAAATTTGGAATAAATATTAATTCTTATTAATTGTGTCGATTATTTACACATATCAGGAAATGCAAGCGAAGTTCCGCAAGGCTTACAACTAATTAGCTAATTTTTCATCAGTTTTATTTTTGAAAAACTTCTTTTAGCATTTGCGGTTGCAACTGGGTAAATTGTATGCAAAAATTACTTCGGGAAAATTGTAAGCAAAAGTATTGAATTTTGGCAGCAATATAATAAATATTGAATTTCATATTTTAAACATATTTTTAGAGAGTTCACAATTAGTTATAAAAATTAACAGAGATGATCTTACTGTATTTAGACGAAAGTTTCATGAAGACAGATGTTTTGTTAAATGACTATTTGTAATTATTCGAACATACTAATTGAGTCGAAGTCTCTGATCTTTGTTTAGTTTGAGAAATTAATAAGTATAATTAGGAATAGTATATGTTGAGTTTGAAACAAGATTACTGGTTGCTATACTTTGCCTTTTGTTTTTGGAAACAGTCGTTTACGCTCCATTCATTTGCTAATTTTTCGAAAGATTTAGCGAACTGCTGAATTAATTTTAATTCTTTAATTTGCACAAAATGACTTAATGAAATGCTATTTTTCTATTTTATCGCAACCTTCTAAAGTTATATTTTTACATTCCACACGCTCATGCTTTATTCGAAATTAAATTTAGTTGCAAGAAAGTTTTTATGATTATTTTAACTTTTATTATTTGTGAAATAAGATAAAAATTCCAAACATTCTATCAATATTTGGGCAGGTTGGGCCCCGGAAAAACTACAATTTAAAATAATAATTTTACATTACTCGCGTTCTTTTTTAATGACATTAAATTTCATTGTACAAATTTTTCACGATTAATTCGCTTTTTGTGAATTTTTTTTTTAATTAATGTTTGTTTACGGACGTTGGGGGCCCCGTATTTTTGATACGGCTGATACGGCGATAGTTACGTATTACGTTCATATATCAACTAATTTGATTATTATTGTTGTGTCCTTACAACTATTTCAACAAAAAAATTAAAGTACTATCATGCAGTTTTTTTAACAACTATATTTGAAAGTAGAGGGAAAAAGATATATAACTAGACACCTTAAATCTCACGACGTTGCTATCGTAAAAGAAACGGCAACATTTAAAAATACATAGCTAAAGTATTTTCTTGCGTTGTTATTTGATTTTATGGTGAGCACTGTTGCTTAGTTTTCCAGACCTCAATATAATTTTTAAATATACGCTATTTAATTATTTCATAACATGTTGTTAATTTTAAGTTAGATTCAACAGTTTTTTTATATAACCTTTATAAAAGCTCACATCTGGGTGGGGTAAAAGAGTCCAACAAAACCCTGGCAAAAGTGTGAAAAATAAAAAGTAGCAAATAAAAAAGAGAATGAAGTTAAAATAAGCAATTTCACAAGACAAAAATTAAATAAATATTCCAAAAATTATATCAACCCTGCTGATGAATATTTTCGTCGTACTATCTCTATAGAAATTGCACACATAAAACTTATATTTTGCATTGCTTGAATAATGTTTCTATTTTTTTGTAGAAATCCATTGCAAATAAAATGAAACATTGGCTGTCCCATTTTTTCCCGCCTATGGGGTAAAACACACCAGGTTACAAATTTTTGTAAAATAGCACAAAGCACATTTCTAGAATGATGAATCTGGAATTTTATCTGAACATAGTCAGATAGTTGTTTGTTTGATATGTGTAATTTGTTATGATATAATTGTTTTGGTTTTCATAATATAATTACTCAAAGTGAAATTGGATCTTTATGCCCCGCCCTATCCTATATAAATATCTATAATATATATATATATATATATGTATATTATTAAGTTGTGCATGAATATTAGTAATAGTCTCTCTCGATATTGCTAAGTCGACTGACCTAATATGCCCAGCCTGAAGTTGACAGTGACGACGACCAGTCTCGCGTAAGCTGCCAACACCGATCCATCGTACGGGTTCCCGCTGTTCCATTCGTAAGACTCTCCATGGATGAAAACTACCACGGGGTACTTGTGCAAACTTTCGCTTTCTTCTGAAATATAGAAAATAACAATAAATATTTTGAGAATTATCTAAATTATTCAATAATGTAAATGATGTCGTAGGTATGACGTTGGAATAACTTTTATAAGGGGTAAATTTTTATGGGAAAAGAATAGACAGAAAATTTGGAAGGAGATAATGAGCTTGAAAATCTTTCTTCCAAATAATTTTACACTATTATTGGCAGATATATAAAAATATATGATATCTTGTATAATTTCATTAAATCTATTAACATGAAATTACAAATATTGCATTTTTGGCGAGAATAGCTCATCAGTAGCATGCCCGACTCACACACCAACAGTTGCTGGGATGGATTCTAGGCATAAAAGATATGAAAAGTTTAATAGAAATTAAATTAATGATCGAAAATTGCATAGAAATTGAATTAAGTAAATTTCAAAAATAGTTAATTTGAAATCAAATATAGTTAGAATTGTTGAATTGAATTTGAATAAAATTAGAATTAACAAGAAAGCAAGAGAAGATTAGAATTGAAGAAAATCAGAATTAAGTTGAGTTAAATTTGAAAAAAAATTAGATGTAAAAAGAAAAGGCAATATTAGAATTCAAGAAGATCGGATTTAGAATGAAAAAAAAAAAGAATGAAGAAATCAGTTAGAAGAAAATTAAGATAGTAAATAAAAAGATAGTATAAAATACATATATGCAAGATGGTGTAGAATAGATAAAAATGATATAGAATACGAAAACAATATAAATGTTGTAGGTGGCTAAATGCTCCAAGAGGCCAATAAAAGTTAAAAAATATTGCATAATAATTGTATAGAATAATAATAAGTAAGAATAATAATAAGTAATTAAAAATGTCTACAAAGTCAATGTACATTTTTAAGAAAGCATGTTTCCAATATTATATTAGCGAAAATTATTTATCTTATAATATAGTGCGCATTTGCAAATATGAATGAGATGTTGAAATTCGCCATCATGATATAGACTTTTATACGACTTTTATTGCTTTAACATCAATGTTAACTCCAATTTTTCATTACTCGTCAGAAATACATTTTATCAATTTTGATCTGTATATATTATAAGCAGACATTTAATAATTTTTTTGATCTTAGCATATGGTTTGTTTAGAAGGCATCTTACCCACACACCTATCCCAATTGTGACATAATTACTATACTTAACAGTATTTTTTGACTTCATATTTTTATACAGCAATGCCCACAAGTGGCTATGATAAATACACTTTAAATATCGTTCTTTTTAATTTGCGGAATTATGCTTTCATTCTATTTGAGCATGCTTACTAGTTCTTCAAAGATACAAATATAAAATAAATTGAATTATATTAATTTTTTATCCGATTCTGCTATACCTGATGTTTATTAAAGTCAATAAAGTGATTTTGATCAATTTTATTGAAATGAACAGATGATTGATGAAATTTTGATTATTTATTCATTTTTGATCACATTAGGAAAAATGTGAAAAAATCAAAATCAATAAAATTATCACTAGTAATTTTGATAAATTTTATAGAAATAAACAGATATTTGATAAATTTTAGATTATTTATTCATTTTTGATCACATTCGGATAAAATGATATACTAATACAATGGACAACATGATAGTACTATTTTGCAAAAACTACAGAGTAGTTCATTTAAGGAAAAAAATATTGAAATCTGTCAAAGATATATGCAATTTTAAAAAATAAAGTGATCGTAAGTGCATGTGACATTCAGGAAAGTTAAAAGAAAATCTGATTCCTGACAAATGCAGTTTCAAAAAATAACCTGATCGAAAGTGTAAGTAACATTAAGGAAGTTGCATATACTTGTAAACTTAAAATGCGCAAATTAACGACCTTAACAAAATGTGTAAAAAAACGAAAACAAGAAATCAGCATATTGATTTGAGGATAACGACTTTCGCAAAATAGTTGAAACATTATAAAATATTTAACTAAAATCGAACACGCGCTCATGACATCCAAAGTGTATACCAAAGTAATTAGTTAATAATCATAAATCTATTTCAGGAATAAAGTAATAGGTAAAGTAGTTTTCAATTAGAAATATGCTATTCATTGCTTTCTATAATTTTAATTGAAAATAATTTACAATTGCAACAAGTTTCCATTTTGCTGTTCTTAACGAATGCAATAGACAATTTTAATTCTCGAGATAAAGGTAAATTCTAGATCTTGATAAACTCATATTCTTGTGGAACATTTGAATTCTCTCTACAATGTTACTTTTCACTCAGCGTAGAAAATGTAGCATACTGTTTTTAATTAACAGTGATGGGTTCTTCTCAAGTTTGCGATTATAGTTGGAGCGCAAGTAATATGCAAACTTTGGCTGTGAGATACACTTATTTAAATAACACGTCATATGCATTACTAGATAATTATAATTATAAAACTACTATAGTTGCGTATGAATAATTATTATTAGCTTCCCGTATGGCAAGTTATAAAAATCGCAAAAAACTCGAAAATGAAAACTTTTGCATATCTTTACGTTTCAAAGATTTTGAACATTTTGGCATGACTTAGAAATAATGGATGTATGTGAGTTTAGATACAATTTTTTGTCCACGATTTCGGGCGCATGGATATACCTATATGAATGAGCCATTTTACAGGAAATTTGAGCAAGTTACAGGAAAAAAGTGCTAAAAATGGTGATTCAGTCTTTGAGGTAACGGAACGCCCGATTTAAATGATTCAAAAAACATTTTATTTGACTTGACGACATAAAAATTGATTAAATTTTTTTAAGTGCAATGGTTTCGGCGACACAGAGGAAAATAATAATAATATAAATTTTTTTCAAAGTTTTCAAAAATATGCTAAGTTTTATACTTTAAATATTGATTTTAAATTCACAATTTAGTTTAAAAATGTATATATTTTATATGTATTATTCTAATGGTAAGAAATATATCCTCAGATGGATTCATTCGGCATCTCTTCTTAATGTAAACATTCTCAAGTGTTTTGTGCAATAAGACTATCACTGTATATTATATGAACGAATAAATATATAGTAATTATAATTTATTTATCATAATTTTTTTTGCACAAATATTTAATTCAGGTACGGCAATGATAGTAAATGGCAAGTTTTAGCAATTTGCCTTATGGCACGATGCCATGCACAACTACGTTAGGGTATGGATAAGTCAACGAAAAATAGGAATATAGACTCTAATAAATTTTTATAGTTTAATATTTTTAATTGGGCTCCTCTGTGAATTAGTGACCAGAACTATTGGATTTCAATCAGAAGCGGAAATAAAAAGATTTTAAATTTCTTGCAGCCTTTTTCGGTAATGCGATTGAGTTAATTATACCTACAATTAATAATAAATATATAACAATTTCTTCTGGGTTGTCTTCTATAACAGCTTTGTTTTAAATTCAAAATAACTGTTTATAGTTCTATAACTGAATATAATTTTGATTACTGTAAAGTTTTTGTGTCTATTCCTGAGTTTATTGTTAGTGGAACCATTTTTACAAAATCAATAATAACCGAAACTAACAAGAACAAGCAATAAGTTTAAGAATAGACACAAATACATGATTCTTAGAATTTTATATTTCATAAAATTATCCAATAAGAACAACGGTCATACACAGAGTCTGTGGTGATTAATGGTGATAAATCAAATGATTTTTTGGTTATTTTGAAAGAACTTTTGAGACAAATTGAAATTCTGATCTGTAACTATATTGTATTTGATTAGTACTGTATTTGTGATTGCAAATTATTTATTATATTAATAAAAAATCAATTACAAAAATACATGTTACAAAATGAGGTCACAAAGTCATAGGTCAGAAATTCGATTTTGTAATACTAAATTAATAATATTTTCTAATAATAATAAATTAATTGTTTAAAGCAAATAAATATATTTCTGAATTTGGAAACAAAATAAGATCTGATAATGTTTCGGGTGATCTAATTTAACGGCTATTTCAATAAAAAAGAAAATATGTCAATTATCGAAGTTGACATTAATAATAATTACATGCAAAAGATTGTTTTAGACGAATTTTAATTACACAATCCATAATTTCAACTTCTTACATTTTGTACATTGAAATAACTAAAGTGAATTAATGTATATTTTTTATTCGTAATTTCCAATAATTTTTAATTACAAATGCATAATTAAACATCATCACTGCCTTATAAAAATCTCGACGAATAAAATCATTACCTTATTTAATGACCTATAAAATCGCTTGTAGAGGATTAAATTAAAACTCTTAATTTCTGTTTGCAAATAAATTCTTCTATTACTAAATGAGGATTATTTTATCAACGCCTATAAGTTAATTACGAGAATTTATTACCATTTGATGGTGCATGTTAATGTTTGAATTTTATGACATCTACAAGTTTGTGGGTTTGTGTTCGAATGATTTTATATGGAAATATTAAAGTCGTTGAAGTTTAGGATTCCTAAATGATATATAAATTTATAACAACCATTAAATTCTTATGATATTCGCGTAATAAAAAAGCATGTTGATGATTAAGATGCATATCTAAGCGCCGGCGACTTCATTAACAGTTTATTAAAATTGTTGGCAATTTAAATGTTTGTAGAATATTTAATGGTCGTATTTTATTTTTCTTTCCAGACTGTATATATAGACACACACACACACACACACACATATATATATATATATATATATAAAAGTTTTAAGGTATCCACAATTAATATTTTATTATCAGTCTTCTGTTTAAATTAATTAAAATTTTGCGTTAAATATAATTTTTACAATGTCAATTTTGCTAAATATAAAATATATTAAAATATTTTATTAGTGTTTGTAATGGCAGATGGATTGATAAAATGTTTAAATAAATAATAAACAGAATTATAAGATATGCCCAATATTATATCAACAATTAAAATTTTTGTAATTAAATATATAATTTTCTATATTTACAAATAAAATATTCAAAGTTCTAATTGGTATTGTACGACTTTTAATAAATTCACTTATAACTAATTGTAACTTCTAACGCGTTTCTATTAATTTTTATTAATTATTGCATTTGCATATTTTTCCAGAATACCTACATACAGATTTTATTATCAATGTATATAAACTTCCTTATTTTTTCTTTTATGACAAACTTAATAATAACGCTTCCATAGAAAATTTTAATGAAAAAAAGTTTTCTAATATGAACTCTTCAGAAAGTTCGTAAGAAAGCGAATGAAATAATTTTATTAAATAACGAGAATTGAAGTTAATATTCAGGAAATTTTATCACACAATGAAGTATTTAATAAATAGCCTAATTAATTTATAAATGATTTAATATACGCATATAAAATTTATTAGAGTTTGATTTAATATTTATAAAAATGATACAGGATCTTCTTTTAAAATTTGATTAAATTCTCATATTTCTCTGAACATTACCACAATGGCCTTCTAATATTTTGTGCAATATTCCAATATACCACTATTACTATTACTACAATTACTATCATAATAATTGGTATGTCGTTATTAGAGACTAATGTTAATTCAAATTAGCAAATTGGTTTGATTACTGCTAACATTATCATACAATCGTCAAATGGTTAAATACGAAGCGAATTATTTGCGGAGCCGATGTGCAATTTAATACCTTTAATTATGTGACATAATTTTAACGCATCATAATGCTAAAATTCGAACAAGGCGTAATGAAATTTAATTTGCTTCACTTATTATTGTGAAAAAAATCTATTGTAAGCGTGGTAATTATTATTTTATTGACGATTAATGACTAATGTTTTAAAAAATATAAACAACTAAAATAACATATTAACTATTGTGTCAGAGTCTTTCAGCACTTGCTTATTTTGTAAGCGAACATAAAAATGAAAATGAAATACTTTTAACTTTGACTTTTGATTTTTAACGTAAAAAAGTGATGTAGAAGAGAAACCACGCAAGAAATATATGATGTTTTTTAAATACCACTAATATGATTACTAATACAAATAAGCCGATGACCAACGTAATGAAAATGAAACTTATAATAAAATTTAATTACTGCTATCGGAAATAATAAAAGCATAATTACCCAGAAGTTGATATTTACTTTATTTACGACTAAGGCTATATATATTTTTTAAACGATAAATGAAAATATTATGCTATTAACAATTGTGCTCATAAGGTAAAATAAAAAACCAATATTAGTTTTTAATGTTTTAGACCACTTTAGTACATTTAATAGAAATTTGAATAATAACATCAATCACTAATAATTGCAAGACTTATATATAGAATTGTGCCTACATGAAGTTTTTCTGATTTAAATGATTCAAACAAAATTCCTTGATTCGATTCAGTTGCAATCAAGCCCTTAATAGACAAATATAAACTGAGGCAGAAAATCATATAAATTTATTTATTTAATAAGTACAATTAAAATTTAATAAAAAATAAATTGAATCAGATATATCGAAAGGTATGGCACGAATTCATTCCAAACAAGAAAGTTCTGATTCGAATCAGGATAATAGAGGATGATCAAATAATTTGATACCAAATGCTACATCACAAGAATAAAAAGCATACAGAATAATTTTTTGGAAACTTGAATAACATATGAAAACGGTAAAATAGATTTTTGTCTTAAGGCAAGTTGCATGAAATTTCCGATTTGTGTAAATAATCGATGAATATTTGATTTTTATGTGATCTACCTGTCTAACAGTCTTCTTTTTCATCTGACATAATATCTAGGTGTTTAAGTATCAACCTGTTTAAGTTTCAATTTGTATACTTTTATACCTGCCTACCTATCCACTTGTCTGCCTGCCTACCAGTCGAACTGCCCACTTATCTATTTTTTCTACCTTTCTACCTGTTTACCTTTCTACTTGTCTACCTTTTTACCTGTCTATCTGTAAACCTGTCTACCTGTCTATCTGTTTATCTGCCTATTTTTTCTACTTTTCTACATGTCAACCTGTCTACTTATCATCTTGCTATCAATATTTCTTCATGTATATAAATGAATAACGAAATAATCATTTCAGATCAACAAATGCCAATGGAGCGATTTACATAAAGTCGACTGATTGTTGCTTCGTTAATAATTTAGTAATTAGGCTGTAATTTTGATGAACGGCGAAATGTGAAAACTTCACGATGATTGTTTTATGAAAAATGAAAGTCCTGTTATATATTTACGTAAGGTTTACTTTATTCTAGTTTACAAATACTTTCTTCTTCTTTAACTGTACTAAATACTAAACTGAAAATTTATATAAATTCCAGGCCCGACGATGTACATTTTACAACTTAATTATATGAGCCGTCGAACCTGGGCGAGATCGTTTCCTATTTATTGATCCACTCAATTTTAACATTTTTTGCTGCAACTCCGAAAATGCTGTACCAATTTTTGCAAAAATGTAATAAATTCTTCAAGTCAAATATTTTTTGCATCATTTAAATCGGATGCTCCGTTTCATTGCTGTTATTAGCTCTTCTTGGTTTGCATCACACAAATGGGTGGACCTGTCCTTGCCTTTCTCACTTCTTGTTGTCAACATGAATCGAATATTCCTCTTACTTAATATCAGACTGCACGTACCGCGAATTTTGTTGGCCTACAAATTTTGTCAGGATCAACATATATAAAAAGATATTTAACAAAAAAAAATTCTTATATAAGTTTTTCACGTAATTCTATATATTCAACGAAAAAACTAAGATCAGCTAAAATCAATATTTATAATTCTTTAATAATGACATCTCAATTTTCTAATCCTCCGGCAAATGATGGGTTGCTGTAACCGCATGCGAGACGACTCTCAAAACAAGCGATCGATACGGGCTGACGTTCGGTTCGGATGTATGTTTTATTAAAAATAAACTCGAGGCGCTCCGATCGTATAATGCATTTTACGAGTGCGATAATACGATATTTTTATTCACCTTCCAGGCGTGGTCGGCATTCAATCTCTCGTTGAAAATTCATTTCCGAATTGGAGAAACGAACGATCGTCGAACATGTGTTTGACTTTGATGAGGTTTTGCGATTAGACTAAGGGCTAGCAAGGATAATATAGACATAGTTGTGCTTTTTTTGGCCAAATACAGCTTGGAAAATTACTATTTTCAAACTATAGGTGTCTGATGAATGATTGCCCGTTTATTTGAAGAAATAACATACTTCCGCCTCATTGGCGTGACTTCTTGCGCCAGAAGACTTTCGATCGAATTCTAGTTGTGGGCGTGCGTGATATCAGATATTGATTAATCAATGTATTTTATGTCAATATGATCAATTCTGTGAAAAATGTACTATTTCAACTTTTATTGAATTGATCTCGCAGAGTTCAAAAGCAACAAACACTGTTAATGTTATTAATAATTATATATTTGTATCGTATGAGTTTAAACTAAAGAAGGATTTAAATATTTAAAAGTGAATATGTCGAAACATTTGAAATAGTAACAATAAATTTTGATTCATAAATACTGATATATTTCCTTAATTTATGATTTCTTGCAACCATCATCACACACTGTGTATATTTGACGATTGAATCCTTCCTAATTGAAATCCTTAAGTTATAAATTGCTTTTATAACTTAATCTTGTATAATTTTTGGTTCAAAATGGCATTATTTTTAAAATTTATTTATTTAGTGTATTTTTTGGTATACCTGGTTAATATACCTAATTTGCTTACTTATTGTTATTATAATATTGTCGTACTTTTGACTACGTTTAATATTAATATTAAATAAATAAATATTTTATTTCTATCCATTGCTTATTATGTAATTAAATAATATGTTTTAATGTCGAACGTATTATAATTTTCACAAAAAAAATATTTCATTCGCCTGAATCAAACTTATTTCTATAAAAATTTTAAAATCGTATTATTTTTTATTTTCAAGATATATTGGAATAGTAAATTGTTAATTGTGGGAACATCATGGAAATCTTTAAATATTTATTAGATTTTTATAAAAGAAAGTGTGGCAATTGACAAATAATGACTACAATATATAAAACTAAAAAATTGCTAAAAATGAGAATAATTAGAAAAATGTGTGAAAATAAAACTGAAATAAATAAAAATGATAGTTTGTAAATAGAAATATCGTTAAGCTAAATTTTTGTTTGGATTAAGGAGAACTGCATGTTAAATGAAAATATTTAAATGCACTTTTACAATAATAGTAATTAAAACTTCTTAAAATAGTATAATTTAGAATGTATAAATATAAGTAAAATAGAATAAATTAGTAAAATAATTATATGTTTGTATTGCAACATATCAATATTTTGTGGTATTTTCCATCTTGTGTCTATTTTTCCTATAATTTCACAGGAGTTTGAGCAGACCTCAGAAGAAGTAAAGTCGGTTTGCGTGCGTAAAAGGTTTATTTTATAAAAAGAAAAGAAATCCTCTTACTCTATAGAAATGACGATTCAGAATCAAAGCGGATTTCAAAGGAGTTTCAAATGTTTTGATAGTTGTAACATCGGAAAGTTTAGAACTCATAATCTTATTTAGGCATTTGTGTTTTAATAGAAAAGAACATATAGTTAGATTTATTTTAGAGACAAACACTTTACGTAAAAATGATGAAAACTGGGATTGAAATGTTTTGTACATAAACAGTATTTATTCAGGAGTTTCATATTTTTATGCACATAAAAATAATATAAATTAAATCGTATTTCGAAAAAGATTTTATGTTACATTTACTAATTTATTACTTCACATAAAACAGTTTGACAAAAAAAATATAAAAAATAATTATTAATATATTAGGAAAATTTATTTTTGATGTCGTTTTTTAATGTCTTATTTTTTTTAACATTTATATTTTTTAATCAAATTAATTAATTAAATCTCTTAATATAATTAAATCTGGAGATGTTAACAGTTGACAAATTCAGATATTATAAGTATTGACTGTTGATAAAAATATTTAAAAAATCTATCTCTTAAACTCATCTAACACAAATATATTATTGGCTTGGCTATTAAGTTATCATTCATATGTATGTATTATAAGGTGTATGGTATACGTTGTTATTGTTGTGTAGGTGTTTAGTAAAAATGTGATAATCGTTTATTTCACATATATTTATTTTTATCATTTTATTTTCAGTGTGTATTTTGAACAAGCTAAATATGTACCAAGTTAATTCAGTTTCATTAAAACAAATAAAATCGTCAACTTTATATAATACCCGCATCCAAGTTGAGTTTATAATTGCATTATACGTCAATTAATCACTTTGTTGTATGTGATATATACATGTTCCAGTGACATCTGCATTTGACATGTGGCAAAGGCTGTTGTATTGATTAATTTCTAATAATCAGATCCTGCATTAATAATGATAATCTCCAATTATCATTCTGGTCGATGATATTATTTCGACGATTGCAATCAACTCTTGTTCGTGAAATGTTAATGAATACAGAGAATAATAATGAGGGTACATCACACATATTATTTGGTTATAGATTTACGACCTGTTTATGCAGGAATTTTCCATTCATAGAATTATGAAGAAATTATTATTCAACTAGAATGAATGTTTTTTCAGAAGACGTTATTGTTTGTTCGTTTGAAGAATTATTTTAGGAACGTGTTTCTAAATTATTTAACATCTAGTTGTTTGTTTTATCATCATTATTAATAGTATCTATTCTGTCTAAAAGCAGAAAGCTCTTAATAACAGAGCAAAATTTTTGACTTATAATTGCAACTTTATGTCTCAAAATAATGCTATTTTGTATTTTATATTCTGTTTATGATAATGTTTGTTCATAAATTAGCTCTTTCAATTGTCAGCTAAAAATATTTAGAATTTTAACTTCTACTCAATTATCCTTTTATAATTGTGTTAGAGTAATAATATGCCAATCAAACTAACTGATGTATAATTAATTCTTGAAAAAGAAATAATAAAGGAATGCGAGGTATTATAATTTTGTGAAAAATATTATACACAAAGATTTGTTCTTATTTCCTATATAAGGTTCACTGCATTATTTT
Source organism: Ctenocephalides felis (assembly GCF_003426905.1). Taxonomy (NCBI): domain Eukaryota; kingdom Metazoa; phylum Arthropoda; class Insecta; order Siphonaptera; family Pulicidae; genus Ctenocephalides; species Ctenocephalides felis. Next base: position 30,156,319 of record NW_020537646.1, read on the forward strand.
CATATATAAACAAACATATTCAAAGAATTCTATATTTTCTCTTCAAAATTAATTACAACATTGAATTTGAATCCCAAGTTTTTTGTCAATTTAAGATTTGTATGCATATTGAAATGTATAACATAGTAATTATTATAATAAAATAAACAAAAATGTTTGAACTATTTGTAAACTATTTCCAAAGTCTTAATGAAGCCTTAGATATGTTAACAACATACTAGAGAACACATTTGTGTAAAGTATTATGTTTCAAAGTTGTCGGAGTTGTTAAGTGGATATAACTCCTCTCTGAAGCGGAGTCAAATCCTAACCGATCCGGTTTCTGATATGATAAGCCCATCTCTAGTACATAGTTACTTGTACCTAAATAGGTGCAGTAGGAATTTCACGATATTTGTAACGAAATAATTATCTTAACTAATACGAATTGAGATCATGTAACTTTATAGATTGTGTCGATGGAATCTTCAACTATTTATTTCAAACAAAGTTTTTCCGATACAATTTCTAATTGATAACTTTCAAACAAACTTATAATATCTATAATTGTTTTAATTATAGTGCACGATCAAGATATACACGATGCATGTTCTAAGAGATTGGCTCATTATTGAAAGAAATAATTTTCATAATTAATCTACTTTTTGCATGATTGTATATGATTGTTCAAGCAATGAATCAGATGAATGAATGGAATGAAACTCTATGCAAAATTTTAAAAAGTTTTTTATGTATATTTTATTAAATTTTTCAACAATTAACTTCGAAGAAACTGCTTGTTTGATTTTCATCAAAAACTAATTGGTACGATTCCTTTTTTTATTATTATACAATAATTTTCACACTTTTTCTAGGACAATAAATAAAATACGGTTAGTAAGTGATAACTATTGATTAGCCTTTGAATTGTGAAAATCGATTTAGGATTTTTGGCGAAAACGTGGACAATTGTTTTGCATTTATCAATTGTATTTTATGTGAGTTTTACAGAGTTTAATTAAAATTCAGTAATCGGTGCAGCCATTTCTAACGTCAACTAAAGATCTAAATTTCGGTAATCCACAACTCAAGCGTTTACCAATTTTGATTTTAAACTTAAAGTTATCAATTTTGATTTTTCTTGTCTTAATTTTTGTCTAACAATTCATTTAAATTTTCTAGAAATAATGTGTATCTCTTCAAATAATGCATAGAAATTGTTGCAATCGGAATTCAATATGTTTGCATATATAGTTATATTTACAGTTTAGGTTTTACCTTGTTTTACAATTAGTAAAGTACATCTATATTTCGTTCTTTGTCAGAAACATTATTTTCCCACTTTTTAGAGCAGTTTCTCGTTTGTGACTTTGCCGATAAATCTAACCTTCATAATTCTTGTCTAGCAAAACATTTGAACTCTCTATAAATAATTTGTATCTCTATAAATAATCTTATGTCGAATCTGTTACCAGGTATGCTATCAAACATAGTTTTATTATTTATGAGTTGCCAATTCTGGCTCTAATGTGTTTGGCCCAGTGAACAACTTTCATTAAAATTTTATCCAAATTAGAAAAAACTTAAAATAGATAATGGGTAGTAGAGATGGGCTTATCATATCCGAAGCTGGATCAAATAGGATTTGACTCCGCTTCAGAGAGGAGTTATATCCACTCAATAACTCAACAACTCCGACAACTTTGAAACATAATACTTGACCCAAATGTGTTCTCTAGTGTGTTGCTGACATATCTAAGAATTTATTAAGACTTTGGAAATTGCTTACAAATAGTTCAAACATTTTTGTTTATTTTCTTATAATAAGTACTATTTTATGCATTTCAATATGCATACAAATCTCAAATTGACAAAAAACTTGGGAATCAAAATCAATTTTGTAATTAGTTTTGAAGAGAAAATATAGAATTTTTTGAATATGTTAATTTTCATATAAAAATAATGCAGTGAACCTTATATATGAAATAAGACCAAATCTTGGTATATAATATTTTTCACAAAATAATAATATGTCATATTCTTTTATTATTTTTCTTTCGAGAATTAATTATACATTAGGTAGTTTGATTAGCATACTATTATTTTTACACAATTATAAAATCATAATTGTATGAAAGTTATAATACTAAATATTTTTTAGCTGGTTGTACATCATTGAAAGAGCTCATTTACGGACAACCATTATCGTATACAGAATATAGAATACAAAATAGCATTATTTTGAGACATTATATACCTGGAAAGTCCTAAAACTGGCTGTGAGACGAGAAAAAAACCACTTCTTTCGACCAAGTCTTTGTATTAGTAAAAAAATCTCAAGCAAATATCTGCACATGTTAACAGATTTAGTATCAGTTTAGGGAAATCGGATATGACAAATCCTATGAGACAACTCCACTCGGATTCACTCCGAGGGAGGAGTTGTATCGGAGTGATAACTCCAGAGTGAGTTACCCATCTCTAATGGGTAGTATTGCCCCAGGACTGGTTCGTGAGATGGAGTTGAACTTCAACTCCATTCAGGGAAGAAAAGTATGAGAGATTTCCCATTGCCATTTCACACCGCTGAGTCCGAAATGGGCTATTTTCAATTGAAATCATATTTTTGATTTGCTACTCGATACCAGGTTGCTAGAGCTCGCGACCCCGTCCACACGAGTCAGCGCGTTAAACCGTTACGCCATGGAACTCCCAACATCTAATATATATGGATACAATATAAGTTTATATTAATATCGTTTTCTCGTTAAATGAATGTTTTGTGTCCCCGTCTATAACAAACTCGGAGTATGCCCGTCGCTTTTTGTCGATGCAGCAGCGAAGCAGCAATGCGACGTGATGTAGTCCGCAAAGCTGTCAGACGCCATTACGTGCACGTCATGTCACTTGTTTTGTTATTTGACGCGGCAGCAAAATAAATAAAAACGCGGCATCGCAGAATAAAAATCCTGACATGGACTGATCCGCCACGCTCGGTCGCGGTCGAATGAAACATTGCGCTTCGAGTATTACAAAAATAGAGCTGATGCCGTTACCACGTTACATAGTAGTTTGTTTGAAAATGTGGTGGAATTTTCTTCTTAGAGATGAAATACTCATAGAGTCGGAGTACTTACAGAAGAAAATTTCAATTAATCTCAAATTGCGTTATCAACTTGGATCACACATAACACTTGACACACGAGACTATGATCGATTTTGTGGCCATCAAACTATATCCCAACTTTGTAAGATTGAAGTTAGGATAATCATTCTGATAATTGTAGGACTGGTAACATTCTTAGATTCTCTTCACAAACTCATATATTTTTCAAGTATCCTACTTAAACCTTGCTTTTATAAATTTACCTATAGTAATTATAATTTCTGCTTTCAACTAAAAGATTCTGATATTTACAATGCGTTAATAAAATAGTTATACGTTCTTTGCATTATATTTAATTAAGTGTTAATAGCAGGTCCACAAAATAAAAAAAGTTTTCTGTATTGAGTGTATGACACATGCTTTCTAATGTAGTTTCTAATGTTTCAAAAGTCAAAATTGGGCATCAAATGGCAAAAAATGGAGAAAAGTAAAAAAAAAATCGACAAAATCTTTAATATAGTAATTCTTTAGCATGATGATTAAAATCTTATAATTTAAGTCTATGTATTATTCTTGTATAACATGCAATCTCATAAGATATCCAATATAAATTAAAATCGTGCAAAATTAAGTAAAATTTTGTAAAAATTAAATAAAATTATGTCTATATTCATTGTCTTCTGATAAATAAAAAATAGAAAATATTTATGTGCTTTGAAGCTCTTTGACTATTTCGGCATAGAGGATATACAACTTTTGCCACAACAACTTTCTAAAACAAAATATTTGATTTGCATAGTTCAAAAAGTTGGTAGCAAGGTTTTGTCAAACGAAAATCAAAACGTTGTGAAACAATGACCAAATAATATTATATAATATATAAATGTTAGGATAATATTTTATTATAAATTTTGATTTTCATTCTGAATATCATATTATATGTGTAATTTTTCAGATTGTATTCATAAGCATTAGATTAAGTTAATCGACTCAGCTATTCAAAAATTTTTTTTCCAAGTTTCTACTGTTTTAATTGATCGTAATAGTACTTCAAAATTATGAATATTATACACAGATATATTTTGTTTTCAGCATATTCTATTTTCTAATAATTCTATACTATTCTTCTAACTTTTTACGGCACTTTTTTACCAAGCAGGCGGGGTAAAATGGGACAGCTAAGGGACAAACATTGAATATTTTTATTTTTGATTTTATTGGTATAAAAATAATAGCTCAATATTTAGCCAAAGCAAAATAAATTTTAGAGCACATTTTTCATAAAAACAACGCTGATCTGGTATTTTGTCAAAATGATAATCGATAACCGACTATTTTGATTTATTTCTTAGGAAATTGATTTTTCTAGTCAAATTTATATATGTATCTACTATTTTTTATTGTTTACGTCATTTCCAGGGCAAATATTTAGTTTGTCCTTCTTACCGCCCAGCATGTGAGCTTTCATAAAAACATTTGTTCAACATGACTTAAAATTAACAAAACTCTTTTTTTTTAATTACAATATTTATTACAACTGTTCAATAATATAACAATCTAGCAATAATGATATATAATAACATAAATTTAAATAAATAAGAGTACAAAGGATAGAATTTATGATGATTTAATATAAAATAAAAGCAAATAATAATAAAAATAAAATTAATAAATAAAATAAATAAAATTTCTGAATAATAAAATAATACTAGAAAAACAATAAAATATAACAATATTAGAAATAAGATAATGATAATAATAATAATAATAATAATAATAATAATGTTAGCGTTTACAAATGGCTATTTATGAGATCATTGGGAATTTTTCGTTTTAGCCTGGTTGGGCGCGCTTCTGAGAATACTAACAAAACATCTTATAGAACAATTAAATGAAGTATACTTGAAAAACACATTAAAGTCTCGTAAACTAAACAACAGTGATCACATGCAAGAAATGTGACAAAGAAAGAATATACTTTTGTTATAGACTTTGAAACTTTGCGGTTTATATACCGGTAGCAACGTTGTTTGATTTAAAGTTATAGTTGATTACACATCTTTTTCCCTCTACTTTCAAATATTGTTGTTCAAAATATTTTAATTTTAAACCCGAACCTTTAACCACAGCTCTATCCAATGTAAGTAGAAAATGTATATATTTGTATTTGGCAGTTATATATTGAAAGTTTTAAGAATTCATGTTGAATATGAAAGAGGCTACTTCAAAAGTTCATTCTCCAAAAATTGTCAGCTCTTCGGCTATAACCGGCAGCAAAATAAATGTTTATTGTGAATTTATTCAGTGCGCTACGTCGGTTCATGTACGTGTTATTTATTTGATTGTTTTCCAAACTGAAGTGCCCCATTTTATTATCGGATTTTTAAACCGCCTCGACGTGACTGAATGTTAACACGATGAGTGATTGAGCCATATAAAACGATGAACGACCAGAGACGGAACGATGACAACTTTAATAACCCTCCTTCCATTTACAGTTCTGATACGTTTCGAAGATTATTTCAACGGAATAATGATTATTGTCGCATTTGTATTGATGGAGGTCGCAAATTTCTATGCTATTATGTTATAAGCATATTTACGACTCGCATTTATCACGTCCTTTTAAAGCACTCCGCATAAGGAATTTTGAGCCGAGACGCTATTGAATAAGCTCCAATCTGAATGGTATAATAAAACATACCCATTATTTGCAGAATATTTCAAATTATTCGAACCCTTTAGAATCGGGGAATAGCATCTTAAAATATTTTTAGTCAAAATATAAATTAAACAAACTGGTAATAATCGAAAATATTCAAATACTACAGTACTTCAATTTAGGTTTCACTGGAACATTCACACTCACATACAATATAATTATTGACGACCCGTAGGGCAAGTTATAATAATCGTCCAAAAATGGAAAATAAAAATTTTAGCAAAATTTTACGTTTCAGAGGTTTCTGAACTTTTTGCATACCTTAGAAATAATGGATGTGTGTACGTGTAACTACATTTTTGGGACCACGAATCAACCGATCTGAATGATTCAAAAAATATTCGATTCTTATTGGTTGAGAGACGTAATGATTAGGTTTAGGCAAAGACAGGTCCAGCTTTTTCAGAGATGTGGAGCAAAAAGTACAGAAAATAGTTACTCAGTTTTTGCGAGAACCGGGCACCCGATTAGAATGATTGAAAAAATATTTTATTTATATTAATCTGAGGTGATGCTAATTAATTTTTTGCAATAATGGATGTGTCCGTTTTTGGGACTACGGATCAACCGATTTAAATGATTCAAAAAATAATCGATTACTGTTATTAGAGAGATGTACTGATCAGTTTTTCGCAAGAATCGTGCATCCGATTAGAATGATTCAAAAAATATTTGGTTCATATTATTGAGAAATCATGCTGATTAGTTTTTTTGCAAAGGCAATTCCAACCGTTCTGGAGATACGGAGCAAAAAGTGCAAAAAATAGCAGTTATTGATAGAACGGATCATCTAATACAGAAAACGTTTTGCTGGTGTTGACGGTGTAAAGAAATGATTAGTTTTTGATGAAGACAAAAAAATTATTCTAAAAATTGTCTAAAATTATTTGGACTTCAATTTGAATTCAGGCTAAAAACATTTAAAATTTCTCGAATATTTCATTTCAGTACGGAAAGTTGCAGCAATTTGACTTAAGGCACTATGTCATGTACCATTAGTTTTTTTATTATATTGTACGACGTTTAACATATTTTGTTAAAATTTCTTATGTTTTGGGGGAAGAATTTTTTGGGAAAAGAATTTATAGTAATTCTAGTTTCTTTTGGCGAAAGATTTTTTTTAATTTTCTTTGAATCATCAAAAAAATTTCTTTGAAGATCGAAAAATAATTCGGATTTTAATTCTAATTCTAGCTAAAGATCTGAACATCACTTATATACTTCAAATGAATAATTTTAACTCTGCAATTAAGTTTATTAAATACTTAAAAATATTTGTCAATGTTCTTTATTTCAAATCCTATTGATTAAATATTGCTCACTTAATTTTTATAAAATAAAAATAATGAAAGTTACATTATTTATAATAATCTATTTGAAAATATTTAATATTCCTCGAATAATTCATTAAGGCACGGGAAGTTCCAGCAATTTACCTTAAGGCACAATGCCATACACCACTAGTTTAACATATATTAACATTTTAAATATACATGTTGCAATTACCGGTGGTTTTTGGATTTTATTAGTGAACTGTTTTATTGATAGATGTTCGCACAATTGTAAAGTAACTTATGATTATTTTATATTTGACCATTCGCCCACAGCCTTATAAAGTTTCACAAATAATGATGAGGAAAAATTTCCCATAATTTCTTAGGAAAAGAAGTATCGTCTTCTTAACATTGAAGATATTCATGATATCATGAGAATACTTTGGCCTTACGTAAAGAGTTACAAAATACTTTGAACTTAATACCCTTTTAGTGAGCACTAGATGTTGTATCCCGTGTATCTCAGTGCAGACGAAGTTAATCTTTTAGGATGGTAGCGGATAATTAAATTTGAATAATTTTATTAGTACCTAGCCCCACTGTGTTGTATATAGAGTTCTCTTGTAGAGCTTCATGGTTGCACATTACGAGCTGCCTTCAATATTAAAATGCACATTATAGACTAGCAAGAACGTACTTACCCATCATGAGATTTTTTTATTTTCACAGTGCTTCTGTGTATTTGATAATGATTCTATATCCATAAACGTAATGTTGCAAATGGAATATTTTATTTGACCAGTGATTAGTTTTGTTTTATTCAGATTCACATAATTCTTACAAGATTAATGTCTTAACAAATTGTAGTAATAATTACACAACTTTTGATATTCCTGAATAGTCTTGATGTCAATAGGGCAGAGGCGGGACCAGACCCAAATACGCATATTTATTATAAGTCCTATGAGCTAGACACACAGGTCCAAATTGACCTTTAAAAATTATATTGCAAAAAATAAACCAATAATATCACATCAAATTATACATATCAAACATACAACTATCTGACTTTATACTTGTTTTTCCATGTATCTTACTGCGTTTTTAGCATTTTTTCAAAAATTGTCACCTGGGTTGTTTCACCTCATATGCAAACAGATCCAATGCCTTATTTGTAATTTTAATGGGATTTTACAAAATAATAGTTTCAAAATACTTAACTTGACTTGTTTTTTAGATATTATCGGTGGACTTTTAAGCCCCACTCTACCCTATGATATAAATTATAATTTATTCGATCAAATTTTGAATTCTTCAGTAATTCGTAACAATTTTTATTACTTGTAGCATAAAGTTGCAAAAGAATATTACTAAATACAGTATTAGGGTCAAAACACTAATTCGTAGAATTAATAGATAATTATATATGAATTATGGATAGATTAATAAGATAAAAACTGAGCTGTAATAATTATTTAACAAAAAAAAAGATATTTCTGATATGATTAAACACAACATAACTTTTTTCTTTTATTTTTGAACAGCAATCAGAAAGTAACAGATGTTTGAACTATTATGATAATCTTTTTCTGTTTGATAAAAAGCAACCCAATATATATTTTCTAGTAATATATTTTTATCACTAGAAATTCTCTAATACTGATAACAAAAATACCGGGAAAGTGTCCTTTTCATCTTAAAACATATTTAGATCTATATTTTCAGATGAAACTGAATATCACTACTGCTTGATATTGGATCTAGAGTTTTCAAAGACTTGTTTGATATTTTGCTTCAATATTTTAAACATATTATAATGTCCAATATATAAACAGAAAAATGCTGTTTTTGAAACAGATATGGTAGTAATAAAACATCAGTTTTGTAAATATGCAAGTGTTATTATAAGAAATCCTTATATTTTGAGTTAATGGAAGTTCTTAAACTACTAAATAATGCTGTTTTTTATTAGTATCGAAACTTGCAGCAAAATGAATGATACTGTTCACTTTTGTAGTAATTTTGGCTTCAGAACTTGAAGTAATTATTATAATACTTCATTTTTTTTAAGATTATTATTGCTATTGATTTCAATTACTAGATAAGATATTTCTAAAATCTCAGCTACGCATATTTTATATAATTCTTCTATAAACTTATATTGATTAATTTAAAGTTTATATATAATAAACAAGGAATTTTATTGCCAGAACAAGCAAATTTCTTATTAATTTAGACTTTTTAGTAATAATTAAACAATTTTCACATTTCACAAGTGTTTGTTCTATATTGATACGTGCAGGATACAAGGTTTTTATAAATCTCAGCCAAGCAAATTTGATGTTGCTGCTTTTAATAATTTGTATTAATTAATTGGTAAAATGAAACAACTGCTTTGTATCGATTTTATAATGATATATTTTTATCTTTGTTTTAAATCTCTGTTTACCCGATTTGATGTTCTCTTTAGAAATAGTGGTTAGTAAGTTGGGTTTCTAGTTCTTTTTCATCATAGAATTTTTTAATGCCTAAGCTTGCAAGGACTTTTATCAAATTATAATTCAATGCTTACTTTCATTTTTTAAATATTTTTTATAAGAAATCATTTTGATCACGATATAAGGCCCTTGTTTTAAGCCTAATTCAATTCAATTTGATTTTTCTCCTTGTAATAGTGGCTAGTAAGTTGATTAACGGCTTTCTAGTTAATAAGCTAGTTGAATGTTACAGTTGTTCAAATGTAGCAGATAGCACCAAGTAAACAGAATATCATATTTACTCAATGCTGCCAGGACAAACAAAACTATCCTGTTGCGTTTAATCAACGTACTCTAAGTCGATGAATTCCAAAACATGGTTGGCCACAACCTAAAAGACACATATAGAGCTATAAATATCATAGAAATGCGATAAAAAATTAACAGAAACTTGTAGAATTTGCAGTTGCTTCTTTTTTGTTTCTAAATGTTTTTTTTATAAATTTTATTTTCAATAGCAATCAGAATACATGACAATTCTATGAGCTATTTGGCTTATGTCATTCACTCGCACACACACACACACTTTCAAACACACATATAAATTTATCTGATAAATATTACATTGATATTTAGAGAATCAATTCAATAAGTGATTCTACTATTCTGTTTACATAAAGTATATTAGTTCTAAGGGTCCTCCATATTATCTTTGGGCAGCTTCTTCTTCAGTTTCTAAATGTTGAATGTGAAAATTATTCAAACTTTTGTTATTAGATTATGGTTATACATCAAAATTGTCTCCTTTTTTTCTAAATCATTTACTGGAATATTTGCATTAGACAGTAACACTCACCTGAACTTGAATTTTCTTTTATTTAACATTCAATACAATATTGTCACTTCAAAATTTTTAAGTTATTTCATGGTTTTATAGAACTTACTGAAATATTACGGGCCGAATTAGAAGTTTAATTTTAAAAAATTATCACTTTTTGAAAAAATGAGCATTTTTTGGCGTTTGTTAAAATTAAATTAGACGATTTACTTGGTATAAAACGATAGAGTATTTGGCCTTAATGAACATACTAAAACTAAACCATCAAAGTCCTACGGAAACTAGTTCAATTATAAATATTGTTGATTTTTTATAATTTGCTTTTAGAAAATACTTCGAGTTAATGTGTTCGTTCGTTCATTTTCAATTATGTGTAATAAATCCACTTGGAATACTTTTAATCATTCATAAATTAATATATTTTTTATTGCTTAAGTCGATTATTTACACACATCGGAAAGTTCATGTAACTTGCCTCAAGGCAAAATACCAATACCAACTAGTTTTTAAATTTGAATAACATTCAAAATTGGACTACATTCATTTATAAGTTAGTCATTGTTGTGTTAAGTTTTTTATACGTAGACTAATATACAAAAGTAAAGGTAAAACCTATATGTGAAAATACGAAATGAATAAATCTGCAAATTATGCATTGAAGCAAACTAACAATAGAATGAATAGATTATTATTAATTTATTATTAAAATAGATTATTATTACTTTAACGAATTAATATATGTTTAGATGTGAAGAATTCTAAATTCTGAAATAAATGATAAAAAATTAATAATATCTAAGTAGATATTATTCGTATGCAATCGTATGCTAATAATTAATGTTTTACCGCATACTTAATAATAAATTCTCATAATAATAAAATCAATTTGTGTAGTATGACGCCATTGGAATTTTTGCATTTGGACATTTGCATTTGGTGACAAACCATCAACTGCAAAAACTGCAAAACTGCATCAATTAAAAATATATCATCGAAATAAGAGAAATTCTAATATATAGACCATATCAAATAAAGATAGAAAAACCATTGGTTTTCCTTCTGAAATTTTATATGCAGCAGCTAAAGGTTTACAAATAGGTCCCCATTGACTTTTAGCAATTATATTGCAAATACCAAACCAATAATATCACATTAAATAACACTATCAAATATACTAATATCTGACTATGTATTTTGTATTTTTCAAAAATTTTGTCATCTAAACCATCATCAATACATCAGAATATACTAATCTGATCTTGTATTACATTTAATTGCTCTATTATATCCGTTTACCCACAGATCACAGATCCAATGCTTATTTGTAATGATTATATTGCAGCTTATTACATAATTGTTATTTATTCGTCTATAATTATTCAAAATACAAGATTTAATATAATATAATTTATATAATTAATATATTTATCATTTACTTTATTTATTTATTGGGCTTCACACCACAAAATAGCCGTAATATTTTTATATATTACATTTTTGATATATATTAATCCACAACTCTCAATATTTCATTATTTATTTAGATAACTTTTATTATTTACTTTAATTTATTAACCTTTTTCCCCAATTTTATTATTTATCATCATACGGATGTATTAATAAACAATTTTTTTTTGTTAACTTCACTCTGTTGAAATACACAGAAATTCAAATAACCCGCTTTAATCAATTTTAATCGATGTTATGAAATCGATATATAAGGGTCCGAAGAATGACGAATTTGTCCGATCATTGTTACAAAGGTGCCTTAACTAATAGTGCAAATTTTGGGAGGTCTCAGTGTGCATTCTCGAGTTGACCGCGTCGGAGTGCACTTCTTTTGGCTCGGGACCACCGAATAGTTCCGATCGTGCGTCGCGTGCGTTTTCGTAATCGTCATAGCTAAATCATAGGTAATTAGCTGCATCCTTTAAATTATATTAAATTGAGTACTATTTTTAATTATCACTTACTTATACAAATTGCTTTTGACCAATATTTTTTGATTTGGAGCATTCTTAAACCCATGTGCACTCACTATATGTACTTAATCGTTCTTTCCAGGTAACTTACTAGTATAAATTGCGGTATAAAACTACATTTTTAAATTAAAATATACTTTCGTGTTAATAGTTTTATTATTTATGCCGCTTGATGAGTAAATCTGCGTTTTTATTCCTATCGGTTTTAGATTTAATTTATTTTTGTATCAATCAATTACTAGTAGTAAACCAAATTAATTTTAAGTATTTTAGTGTAAAATAATTTAATTCTTATAGTAACTGTCATCGTAATATTGAAGCATACATTGCGCAACAAAAGGACAGTACGGTTTGTTTACTTTTATTTAATTCTAAATTGTATATCAAGGTCACATGTGTAAGGTTTCAATATTTTAAAATATTATTTATGATTAGTTTTTCTAGATTTCATGTAAAATACGTACTTGCTTGCAGTACTTAGCTATGAGTCATATATTGCGCAACAAAAGGACATTATGATTTGTTTACTTTTATTCAATTCTAAATTGTATATCAAGGTCACATGTGTAAGGTTTCAATATTTTAAACTATTATTTATGATTAGTTTTTCTAGATTTCATGAGAATCGCTAAATGTTTTTCAATACAAGAATACTTTGGAGATAAACCTAATTAACTGTTCAGACAAATTATTATATAGATTGAATTTTGTTGTGCTAGTTTCTAAAGTTATAACATTAAAAATTTTATCATTTGATTACGTTTGGATATGGATATATTTGGATATATTTGAAGAACCTTTTGCCTTCACACATATTATACAATTCAAAGTTTTTACCAATTTTATTAATATTTTTTACATATTAAGTTATTTTTACTAGAATAGATTAGATTGCTAAATGTTCTTCTGAACATAAATATCTTAGCTATAAAACCAATGTACGATTTAAACAATAATATTAATATAGTTTGAATTTTTTATTAATTCATAAACGATCTGATTATGATCTCTTTCACATTTTCATACTCTTGCTGTCTATTTTCAATATTTTTTTTAGATTTAATTAACTAATTAATATATAGCCCATAGTTT
>NW_020537646.1:30170788-30231081 GCF_003426905.1 Ctenocephalides felis
ATGTATCTACTAATTTTTATTGTTTTTGTCTTTTCCAGGGCAAAGATTCAGTTGGTCTTTCTTACCCCCCTGGCATGTGAGCTTTCATAGGGGTTATATAAAAACATCTGTTCAATATGACTTAAAATTAACAAAACATCTTTTTTTTAATTACAATATTTATTACAACTGTTAAATAATATAACATCTAGCAATAATGATAATAATAATAACATAAATTTAAATAAATAAGAGTACAAAGGATAGAATTTATGATGATTTAATATAAAATAAAAGCAAATAATAATAAAAATAAAATTAATAAATAAATAAATAAAATTTCTGAATAATAAAATAATACTAGAAAAACAATAAAATATAACAATATTAGAAATAAGATAATGATAATAATAATAATAATAATAATAATAATGTTAGCGTTTACAAATGGCTATTTATGAGATCATTGGGAATTTTTCGTTTTAGCCTGGTTGGGCGCGCTTCTGAGAATACTAACAAAACATCTTATAGAACAATTAAATGAAGTATACTTGAAAAAACACATTAAAGTCTCGTAAACTAAACAACAGTGATCACATGCAAAAATGTGACAAAGAAAGAATATACTTTTGTTATAGACTTTGAAACTTTGCGGTTTATATACCGGTAGCAACGTTGTTTGATTTAAAGTTATAGTTGATTACACATCTTTTTCCCTCTACTTTCAAATATTGTTGTTCAAAATATTTTAATTTTAAACCCGAACCTTTAACCACAGCTCTATCCAATGTAAGTAGAAATGTATATATTTGTATTTGGCAGTTATATATTGAAAGTTTTAAGAATTCATGTTGAATATGAAAGAGGCTACTTCAAAAGTTCATTCTCCAAAAATTGTCAGCTCTTCGGCTATAACCGGCAGCAAAATAAATGTTTATTGTGAATTTATTCAGTGCGCTACGTCGGTTCATGTACGTGTTATTTATTTGATTGTTTTCCAAACTGAAGTGCCCCATTTTATTATCGGATTTTTAAAACCGCCTCGACGTGACTGAATGTTAACACGATGAGTGATTGAGCCATATAAAACGATGAACGACCAGAGACGGAACGATGACAACTTTAATAACCCTCCTTCCATTTTACAGTTCTGATACGTTTCGAAGATTATTTCAACGGAATAATGATTATTGTCGCATTTGTATTGATGGAGGTCGCAAATTTCTATGCTATTATGTTATAAGCAATATTTACGACTCGCATTTATCACGTCCTTTTAAAGCACTCCGCATAAGGAATTTTGAGCCGAGACGCTATTGAATAAGCTCCAATCTGAATGGTATAATAAAACATACCCATTATTTGCAGAATATTTCAAATTATTCGAACCCTTTAGAATCGGGGAATAGCATCTTAAAATATTTTTAGTCAAAATATAAATTAAACAAACTGGTAATAATCGAAAATATTCAAATACTACAGTACTTCAATTTAGGTTTCACTGGAACATTCACTCACATACAATATAATTATTGACGACCCGTAGGGCAAGTTATAATAATCGTCCAAAAATGGAAAATAAAAATTTAGCAAAATTTTACGTTTCAGAGGTTTCTGAACTTTTTGGCATACCTTAGAAATAATGGATGTGTGTACGTGTAACTACATTTTTGGGACCACGAATCAACCGATCTGAATGATTCAAAAAATATTCGATTCTTATTGGTTGAGAGACGTAATGATTAGGTTTAGGCAAAGACAGGTCCAGCTTTTTCAGAGATGTGGAGCAAAAAGTACAGAAAATAGTTACTCAGTTTTTGCGAGAACCGGGCACCCGATTAGAATGATTGAAAAAATATTTTATTTATATTAATCTGAGGTGATGCTAATTAATTTTTTGCAATAATGGATGTGTCCGTTTTTGGGACTACGGATCAACCGATTTAAATGATTCAAAAAATAATCGATTACTGTTATTAGAGAGATGTACTGATCAGTTTTTCGCAAGAATCGTGCATCCGATTAGAATGATTCAAAAAATATTTGGTTCATATTATTGAGAAATCATGCTGATTAGTTTTTTTGCAAAGGCAATTCCAACCGTTCTGGAGATACGGAGCAAAAAGTGCAAAAAATAGCAGTTATTGATAGAACGGATCATCTAATACAGAAAACGTTTTGCTGGTGTTGACGGTGTAAAGAAATGATTAGTTTTTGATGAAGACAAAAAAAATTATTCTAAAAATTGTCTAAATTATTTGGACTTCAATTTGAATTCAGGCTAAAAACATTTAAAATTTCTCGAATATTTCATTTCAGTACGGAAAGTTGCAGCAATTTGACTTAAGGCACTATGTCATGTACCATTAGTTTTTTTATTATATTGTACGACGTTTAACATATTTTGTTAAAATTTCTTATGTTTTGGGGAAGAATTTTTTGGGAAAAGAATTTATAGTAATTCTAGTTTCTTTTGGCGAAAGATTTTTTTTAATTTTCTTTGAATCATCAAAAAAATTTCTTTGAAGATCGAAAAATAATTCGGATTTTAATTCTAATTCTAGCTAAAGATCTGAACATCACTTATATACTTCAAATGAATAATTTTAACTCTGCAATTAAGTTTATTAAATACTTAAAAATATTTGTCAATGTTCTTTATTTCAAATCCTATTGATTAAATATTGCTCACTTAATTTTTATAAAATAAAAATAATGAAAGTTACATTATTTATAATAATCTATTTGAAAATATTTAATATTCCTCGAATAATTCATTAAGGCACGGGAAGTTCCAGCAATTTACCTTAAGGCACAATGCCATACACCACTAGTTTAACATATATTAACATTAATTAAATATACATGTTGCAATTACCGGTGGTTTTTGGATTTTATTAGTGAACTGTTTTATTGATAGATGTTCGCACAATTGTAAAGTAACTTATGATTATTTTATATTTGACCATTCGCCCACAGCCTTATAAAGTTTCACAAATAATGATGAGGAAAATTTCCCATAATTTCTTAGGAAAAAAGTATCGTGCTCTTTAACATTGAAGATATTCATATCATGAGAATACTTTGGCCTTACGTAAAGAGTTACAAAATACTTTGAACTTAATACCCTTTTAGTGAGCACTAGATGTTGTATCCCGTGTATCTCAGTGCAGACGAAGTTAATCTTTTAGGATGGTAGCGGATAATTAAATTTGAATAATTTATTAGTACCTAGCCCACTGTGTTGTATATAGAGTTCTCTTGTAGAGCTTCATGGTTGCACATTACGAGCTGCCTTCAATATTAAAATGCACATTATAGACTAGCAAGAACGTACTTACCCATCATGAGATTTTTTTATTTCACACAGTGCTTCTGTGTATTTGATAATGATTCTATATCCATAAACGTAATGTTGCAAATGGAATATTTTATTTGACCAGTGATTAGTTTTGTTTTATTCAGATTCACATAATTCTTACAAGATTAATGTCTTAACAAATTGTAGTAATAATTACACAACTTTTGATATTCCTGAATAGTCTTGATGTCAATAGGGCAGAGGCGGGACCAGACCCAAATACGCATATTTATTATAAGTCCTATGAGCTAGACACACAGGTCCAAATTGACCTTTAAAAATTATATTGCAAAAAATAAACCAATAATATCACATCAAATTATACATATCAAACATACAACTATCTGACTTTATACTTGTTTTCCATGTATCTTACTGCGTTTTTAGCATTTTTTCAAAATTTGTCACCTGGGTTGTTTCACCTCATATGCAAACAGATCCAATGCCTTATTTGTAATTTTAATGGGATTTTACAAAATAATAGTTTCAAAATACTTAACTTGACTTGTTTTTAGATATTATCGGTGGACTTTTAAGCCCCACTCTACCCTATGATATAAATTATAATTTATTCGATCAAATTTTGAATTCTTCAGTAATTCGTAACAATTTTATATTACTTGTAGCATAAAGTTGCAAAAGAATATTACTAAATACAGTATTAGGGTCAAAACACTAATTCGTAGAATTAATAGATAATTATATATGAATTATGGATAGATTAATAAGATAAAAACTGAGCTGTAATAAATTATTTAACAAAAAAAAGATATTTCTGATATGATTAAACACAACATAACTTTTTTCTTTTATTTTTGAACAGCAATCAGAAAGTAACAGATGTTTGAACTATTATGATAATCTTTTTCTGTTTGATAAAAAGCAACCCAATATATATTTCTAGTAATATATTTTTATCACTAGAAATTCTCTAATACTGATAACAAAAATACCGGGAAAGTGTCCTTTTCATCTTAAAACATATTTAGATCTATATTTTCAGATGAAACTGAATATCACTACTGCTTGATATTGGATCTAGAGTTTTCAAAGACTTGTTTGATATTTTGCTTCAATATTTTAAACATATTATAATGTCCAATATATAAACAGAAAAATGCTGTTTTTGAAACAGTATATGGTATATGTATATGTAGTACATCATCATTTGTATAAATGCAAGTGTTATTATAAGAAATCCTTATATTTTGAGTTAATGGAAGTTCTTAAACTACTAAATAATGCTGTTTTTATTAGTATCGAAACTTGCAGCAAAATGAATGATACTGTTCACTTTTGTAGTAATTTTGGCTTCAGAACTTGAAGTAATTATTATAATACTTCATTTTTTTTAAAGATTATTATTGCTATTGATTTCAATTACTAGATAAGATATTTCTAAAATCTCAGCTACGCATATTTTATATAATTCTTCTATAAACTTATATTGATTAATTTAAAGTTTATATATAATAAACAAGGAATTTTATTGCCAGAACAAGCAAATTTCTTATTAATTTAGACTTTTTAGTAATAATTAAACAATTTTCACATTTCACAAGTGTTTGTTCTATATTGATACGTGCAGGATACAAGGTTTTTATAAAATCTCAGCCAAGCAAATTTGATGTTGCTGCTTTTAATAATTTGTATTAATTAATTGGTAAAATGAAACAACTGCTTTGTATCGATTTTATAATGATATATTTTATATCTTTGTTTTAAATCTCTGTTTACCCGATTTGATGTTCTCTTTAGAAATAGTGGTTAGTAAGTTGGGTTTCTAGTTCTTTTTCATCATAGAATTTTTAATGCCTAAGCTTGCAAGGACTTTTATCAAATTATAATTCAATGCTTACTTTCAGTTTTTAAATATTTTTTATAAGAAATCATTTTGATCACGATATAAGGCCTTGTTTTAAGCCTAATTCAATTCAATTTGATTTTCTCCTTGTAATAGTGGCTAGTAAGTTGATTAACGGCTTTCTAGTTAATAAGCTAGTTGAATGTTACAGTTGTTCAAATGTAGCAGATAGCACCAAGTAAACAGAATATCATATTTACTCAATGCTGCCAGGACAAACAAAACTATCCTGTTGCGTTTAATCAACGTACTCTAAGTCGATGAATTCCAAAACATGGTTGGCCACAACCTAAAAGACACATATAGAGCTATAAATATCATAGAAATGCGATAAAAAATTAACAGAAACTTGTAGAATTTGCAGTTGCTTCTTTTTTGTTTCTAAATGTTTTTTTATAAATTTTATTTTCAATAGCAATCAGAATACATGACAATTCTATGAGCTATTTGGCTTATGTCATTCACTCGCACACACACACACACTTTCAAACACACATATAAATTTATCTGATAAATATTACATTGATATTTAGAGAATCAATTCAATAAGTGATTCTACTATTCTGTTTACATAAAGTTATATTAGTTCTAAGGGTCCTCCATATTATCTTTGGGCAGCTTCTTCTTCAGTTTCTAAATGTTGAATGTGAAAATTATTCAAACTTTTGTTATTAGATTATGGTTATACATCAAAATTGTCTCCTTTTTTCTAAATCATTTACTGGAATATTTGCATTAGACAGTAACACTCACCTGAACTTGAATTTTCTTTTAATTTAACATTCAATACAATATTGTCACTTCAAAATTTTTAAGTTATTTCATGGTTTTATAGAACTTACTGAAATATTACGGCCGAATTAGAAGTTTAATTTTAAAAAATTATCACTTTTTGAAAAAATGAGCATTTTTTGGCGTTTGTTAAAATTAAAATTAGACGATTTACTTGGTATAACGATAGAGTATTTGGCCTTAATGAACATACTAAAACTAAACCATCAAAGTCCTACGGAAACTAGTTCAATTATAAATATTGTTGATTTTTTATAATTTGCTTTTAGAAAATACTTCGAGTTAATGTGTTCGTTCGTTCATTTTCAATTATGTGTAATAAATCCACTTGGAATACTTTTAATCATTCATAAATTAATATATTTTTTATTGCTTAAGTCGATTATTTACACACATCGGAAAGTTCATGTAACTTGCCTCAAGGCAAAATACCAATACCAACTAGTTTTTAAATTTGAATAACATTCAAAATTGGACTACATTCATTTATAAGTTAGTCATTGTTGTGTTAAGTTTTTATACGTAGACTAATATACAAAAGTAAAGGTAAAACCTATATGTGAAAATACGAAATGAATAAATCTGCAAATTATGCATTGAAGCAAACTAACAATAAGAATGAAATAGATTATTATTAATTTATTATTAAAATAGATTATTATTACTTTAACGAATTAATATATGTTTAGATGTGAAGAATTCTAAATTCTGAAATAAATGATAAAAAATTAATAAATATCTAAGTAGATATTATTCGTATGCAATCGTAATGCTAATAATTAATGTTTTACCGCATACTTAATAATAAATTCTCATAATAATAAAATCAATTTGTGTAGTATGACGCCATTGGAATTTTTGCATTTGGACATTTGCATTTGGTGACAAACCATCAACTGCAAAAACTGCAAAACTGCATCAAATTAAAAATATATCATCGAAATAAGAGAAATTCTAATATATAGACCATATCAAATAAAGATAGAAAAACCATTGGTTTTCCTTCTGAAATTTTATATGCAGCAGCTAAAGGTTTACAAATAGGTCCCAATTGACTTTTAGCAATTATATTGCAAATACCAAACCAATAATATCACATTAAATAACACATATCAAATATACTAATATCTGACTATGTATTTTGTATTTTTCAAAAATTTGTCATCTGGTCCGTTTTACCCCACAGGCAGACAGATCCAATGCCTTATTTGTAATGATTATATTGCAGCTTATTACATAATTGTTATTTATTCGTCTATAATTATTCAAAATACAAGATTTAATATAATATAATTTTATATAATTAATAATATTTATCATTTACTTATTTATTTATTGGGCTTCACACCACAAAATAGCCGTAATATTTTTATATATTACATTTTTGATATATATTAATCCACAACTCTCAATATTTCATTATTTATTTAGATAACTTTTATTATTTACTTTAATTTATTAACCTTTTTCCCAATTTTATTATATTATCATCATACGGATGTATTAATAAACAATATTTTTTTGTTAACTTCACTCTGTTGAAATACACAGAAATTCAAATAACCCGCTTTAATCAATTTTAATCGATGTTATGAAATCGATATATAAGGGTCCGAAGAATGACGAATTTGTCCGATCATTGTTACAAAGGTGCCTTAACTAATAGTGCAAATTTTGGGAGGTCTCAGTGTGCATTCTCGAGTTGACCGCGTCGGAGTGCACTTCTTTTGGCTCGGGACCACCGAATAGTTCCGATCGTGCGTCGCGTGCGTTTTCGTAATCGTCATAGCTAAATCATAGGTAATTAGCTGCATCCTTTAAATTATATTAAATTGAGTACTATTTTTAATTATCACTTACTTATACAAATTGCTTTTGACCAATATTTTTTTGATTTGGAGCATTCTTAAACCCATGTGCACTCACTATATGTACTTAATCGTTCTTTCCCAGGTAACTTACTAGTATAAATTGCGGTATAAAACTACATTTTTATAAATTAAAATATACTTTCGTGTTAATAGTTTTATTATTTATGCCGCTTGATGAGTAAATCTGCGTTTTTATTCCTATCGGTTTTAGATTTAATTTATTTTTGTATCAATCAATTACTAGTAGTAAACCAAATTAATTTTTAAGTATTTTAGTGTAAAATAATTTAATTCTTATAGTAACTGTCATCGTAATATTGAAGCATACATTGCGCAACAAAAGGACAGTACGGTTTGTTTACTTTTATTTAATTCTAAATTGTATATCAAGGTCACATGTGTAAGGTTTCAATATTTTAAAATATTATTTATGATTAGTTTTTCTAGATTTCATGTAAAATACGTACTTGCTTGCAGTACTTAGCTATGAGTCATATATTGCGCAACAAAAGGACATTATGATTTGTTTACTTTTATTCAATTCTAAATTGTATATCAAGGTCACATGTGTAAGGTTTCAATATTTTAAACTATTATTTATGATTAGTTTTTCTAGATTTCATGAGAATCGCTAAATGTTTTTCAATACAAGAATACTTTGGAGATAAACCTAATTAACTGTTCAGACAAATATATTTATATAGATTGAATTTTTGTTGCTAGTTTCTAAAGTTATAACATTAAAAATTTTATCATTTGATTACGTTTGGATATGGATATATTTGGATATATTTGAAGAACCTTTTGCCTTCACACATATTATACAATTCAAAGTTTTTACCAATTTTATTAATAATTTTTTACATATTAAGTTATTTTTACTAGAATAGATTAGAATTGCTAAATGTTCTTCTGAACATAAATATCTTAGCTATAAAACCAATGTACGATTTAAACAATAATATTAATATAGTTTGAATTTTTTATTAAATTCATAAACGATCTGATTATGATCTCTTTCACATTTTCATACTCTTGCTGTCTATTTTCAATATTTTTTTTAGATTTAATTAACTAATTAATATATAGCCCATAGTTTAGCTAGTACATCGGCAATTTTGATTCCATATTATTGTATATGTTGAGTTAACACGTATTGGACTTTTTGTGTGTTTTAGGTGTTCGAGACATTCGGGAGTGTTTTTAGTTCGAAAGTGTTTGAAATATTTCGGTAATAGCGCGCAAAGTGTAGATTGAAGTGTTACTGATCATCGAAATGCTCTGATTATAAAGGTAAGTGGTAAATTTATTTATAACTATTACTTTAATAATTATCATGTGTCTTTTAAATATAAACTTGATTAAGAATTATCAAATTATAACTCCAGTAGATTTTTGCTATAGCTGCATAGTTGCTTCAACATATTTTGTAAGACATTGTGTAGCAGACACTTACGGTATATTTGCACAAATATACAAAAAATGATCAATTTGCTCCAAGGTAAAATTCTACTAAAACGATATTATTCATCTATAACTGTCTTCAGTGGACTATCTATGATAATAAGTAAAGCTAATAGTAAAGTAATACTATTGATAACATAGTCGACTATATGTCAAACTATCAAATTCCTTCGGTTGCTTGAATGCGCCTCACTACGTCAGAATCTTGTTATTAAATATTATTAAGATAACTGTGGCAAGCACTAAAACTATTACTACTTTAATATTAAGGGGCACAACTAGTGTGAAATTTTCAAAAAATCGAATTTTCAATTTTTCCATATTTCATCTTTAAAAATAACATACTAAAATTTTAAATTGATATCGTGAAAAGGTTTTGAGTTACAGCCATTTAAAGAGTATATATATAGTATATATATATAGTATAACGATCATATAATCTTTAAACGCGTTTTTCTCAAAACAGCATTTTCCGAATTTGGCAGTCCAAAAACGACCAAAATTTTGGGTAAAATTCGACTTTTTTTTAAAACGCCGTTATTTTGTCTATTTGAATTTTTTTCTTCATCGTAGTTCATTTTACAGACGATATTATCTAGTTTAACTAGATTTTTTTTTAAATTTCATCCACGTAGAAGGCCGGACTCACTGCAGCAGTGAAGGTCTTTTTTTGTCGCGCCATTTGAGATCGACGATAACTTAAAAAATATTTAATTTTTTTTCAAAAATTTTACTATATATTTTTAGAACATGTATAAATATATTCCTAAAATTTTGAAATGATTGATACAGTAGTTTTTTTAATATAATTTCCCAAAAATCACCTTTTTTAGGCGGTTACACTAGTTGTGCCCCTTAATATTATAAAACAGATACTAAAAGTATTATGAAATATATTTCCAAATTCAAATTAATAGAAATTCATAAGTCAGTCAGTCAGTCACAATATGCTGGATACAAGTTATTTGCCTATGCGCCACAAGCATGCAGGTATCATATGGCGGGAAAAATGCAGACGCTTAGTTTTTTCCCTATTATTCCCACCAATTAGGAAGAATCGAAAAAATTAAAGATAGAGAAATCGCATGTCGAATTTGTTTCTGAAATTTAAGAGATATATTCCTGCCTAGTTTTGGAAAACATTTTTGCAAAAAAAAATCGATTTTTTTAAGCCTCTAAAGCAGGATAACCCCTTAATATCCGAATTAATTTTCTCTCTGAATTATGCAAAAATTGAGGCAGATTTGTGACTAAAATAATTCAAAAAAAGGGGAAAATTTGTCAAAATACTATTAAATTTGTATTAAGCTATGAGCCTATTGTATGTGCAATTGTCAATTATTCCAATCTTATTTATTTTGTAAGTAGCGCTTACAAAACTAGAACTGTATTAAACTAAATTCATTAATTATTTTGTTTAAGACGAGTTACTTTTCTAGAACCTATATGTACAAATGTATTCAAGATTATTTTAAAAATCTTGGATTTTGGAATTAAAATTGTTTTTGTAATGATACCTTATTTTCAAAATATCAGCGATGTTTATTGAAATTTACTAATTCTCTTAATGTTTTCTACCTTTTTAGCACATAGATCTTCAAGGTGAATATCTTTACAATTTTCTTTCAAAAATTTCTAATCAAGTTATTAAAAATATTTTCTTATTGATATTTTATCAAATATTCATTATTTTATTCAAGGTTTTAACATTATAGTATGTTTATTTGGAAGATTTCAGATTGTTCAAGTAATTAAAATTGTTTGCCAAAAAAAAAAATAATTGTGGTGCTTATTCAAATTTACGAATTCTTTTGTTTAATGTTTTTACTTCTGTAGTAGCCACATTACGCAATTAATTTTTTGTATAGAAAACTCATTTTTTCCTAAGTAATTAAAATTATTTTTCTAGTATGACTTAATTAAAATCATTGCTGTTTACTCCAATTTGCGCATTAATTTGAAATGTCTATATAGAAATATATTAAAGAAATTGAAATAATTTGAATTGTTTTTTTAATGATATATTTTTTTTCATCTGAATTTACATTACCAATGTGAGAAAACATAAAGGAGCACAACTTACAATTCTGTCGTGAAAAAATTTAAAATTTGAATTTGAAATTATACTAGCCAAAAACATTACTAAAATGCATTATTTTTAACAACCCTTATTTACTTAATTTGATTTCGAGTAAAGTAATTACATATATATGAACGTGCTCGCAAAATAAATTATAGTGATGTTTGCAGCAATTTTATAATGGTTATATAATTATTTTATCTCACTTAATTGCAAAATCTTCTTCACGTACATGAGTTGCATGCGTAAGTAATTCGTTGTCTAGCAAAGTTACACTTTTGTTCTATTCACGAGCTCGTCAGACGTTAATTAAGTTCTGAATTACGTTTAATACAAAACGCTCTTCATTCGCATTACACATAATTCGAAATGAGTTTTTTTCAATTGTGCTTTTATAATTGCTACTGGACGAGATTTTATATTCATTCAATTAATACAATGTTTAATGGGACTCTCAAGAATAACAGAGAAAAATAAACCAAGTCTCAAATGTACTTATAGGAAATCGAAAGAAGTTAAATTAAAATCCCCATTCCAAATTTTCTGCTTCGCCCAACGGTCCGCTCTTGATTCGTTGAAACAAGATCTAAGTTTCGTTTTCGGCTGATCAATACATACTGCTCCAAGGACTTTTCCGTCCTCGGCGGAAAATTAATTAGAAAACGCTAGTCAAAGATCGACGACTCTTTGCAGGTGAGCAAATAATTTGCTTTTGATGAGAATGATTTGAAACATACTTTTAATAGGATTTTACTTTTCTACTATTTTACTGTGTTAATGAGAAAAATCGCGAAACACTATACTTTCGAACTACATATAATAATATATAATATGTACATGTGTACTTATTATTGTAACTTTTAACAACTGATATGTTGGAAAGAAGTCTAAATAAAAGTTAACATAATCTTGTGTAGATATATTTTATTTATAACAAAGTATTTTTTCATGATTTATATTTTTCTTGACAAAGAATACTTTTTGAATGCTTACTTGTTTTTTTTTTTTAAATTTTTTATTTGGCCTGGCCTTACTCTGAGCATTTAGCCACCTACAACATTAATATTTATTTACATTCTAATTTTTATATCATTTTCAATCTATATATAAATCTTATTCTATATTCTTCTTATTTTTTTCAATTCTTGCTCTTTTTCAAATTTCTAATTCTATTCAACTTCTAGCTTCATTCCATTTTTTTCTTCATTTTTCTTTTAATTTCAGCTCAGTTCCAATATTTCTCCTATTTTTCCTAATTTTCTTAATTTTCATTCAAATTCTACTTAACAACACAATTTTTATTTGATTTCAAATTAACTATACATATTTTTTTTTGTAAATTCTAAGTCAATGACAGGATTTGATCCCAAGATCACAGTCGTGTGAATCGAACACGCTACCAAGTGAGCTATGCTCGCCACTTGAAATTTATTAATTAAAATATTAAATTAATAAAATTAGAATTATTTATAAAGCAAATTTAGGTAGAACAACAGTAATTTTCCTAATATTGTTACTTTCGACAATGAATATTTATACTGATGAGCGTAAATTATATACAAAAATCATGTTGCGTCTACTATCCTTAAACCGACTTTACAGTATTATTCATATTCTTCATTTAATATTTTCAATGTTTTATAGGGAAATATATCACACAAATTGTTCTAAATTCATATTATTCTTAGATTTATTATTTTCAATAAATATTCGAAATACTAAATTTCTATTTAGCTTTGTGAACCTATACTCTTCACTTGTTTCTAATTTTTCTCAATAGGGAAATAGCAATTTTTTACAATAAACATTCCTAAATGCTTCCTTTTTATAATAAATATTAATAGTTAGACTTTAATTTATAGTTTAATTCTTATAAATTGATTACTAGTACGAAAAGTAATTTAATGAAAGTCATCAAGTCAATCATTAAAGTTACTTTATTCTGATTACTGAATGGTGATAACATAAATTAATCAATCGTAAAGATTATTACAAGTAATTCAGCCCTTAGGCTAATATAAAGTTAAATAGAATTAGAAGATGCTTGTATGTATATTTTGGTCAATAAACTAAATTGCAGAGTTGTTTGAAAAAAGAAATCGATAAGTGAAAACTCAATACAATAGTACAGTCTCTCATAGTAAGTTTATTATGATGCTTGAAACAATATATATTCTAAACAAATAAATATAAGATCATTTTATTTAGTAACTTTGCATTTTGATCACAAAATTCTGGGTTCAAATATCCAATTCAGACAACCTGATATTAAGTAGTAGTGATATCCGTTTTTACTTCAAAATCTACTATGAAATAAAAATAGTATTTCCTGTTATTTCTCGTTATGTATGTATATATCAAAATATCACTATTAGAAAGAACAACCATTCTGGGTTCTAATACTCAATTTAGATAACCTGATATTAAGCAGTAGTGATATGCGTTGTTTACTTGAATCTCTTCGAAGTAAAAGTGATATTTTATTTCCTGTTATGTATGATATAACTCAAAATATATCACCATTAGAAAGGACAACCATTGTGTCGCTTTTTATTTTAAGTATACATGAAAATATATAGGCTAACCTTTAGGTTCTAAAGAAAAATATAAAGCCCAAGAGGCATATTCCGTGTCACTACATATTATAGTTATAGTACTTAGTTTCAATCGCTTTTCAAATTAATAAACATTATTTAATTAAAATCATGATATTTATTTTGATAACCATTTAATTGTGATTTATTGTAGGAACTGATCCATTTCTTACAATGTGTGCCCAACATTGGTAGTGCGCACTTCAAATTTATAACACTATCAAGTATTCAGATAATTTAAAACTGTTATAATAAAAATTGTAAATTTGTTTGAACAATTAGGGCTCGCCTGTAGGTAATCTGTTTTCACTTTGATAGCAATATGTTTCCAAGTGAAAATAGTCCTTGCCCGGTGTCGCAGCACCAATAAAAAAATCTGCTTCATAATATAAACTCTAATAATAAAATTATCAAATATGGATGGATTAACCAATGGGTTACCTTCTAAAAATACGAAGTAAGGAGAAATTTCAGCCCAACAGCTCATAAGACGTAAGGTTCTAATTGCTGTTAAAATATAAAAAAAAAATAATGATTTTTATTAATTATGCAATTTATTTCAAAAGTACAGCCTGAATATGTGATTGCATTGTACAGTTCACGAATTGCATTTCCAATATTATTACCACAACAACGATCGGCTTGGACTCTCGTGTGAAATACAATTAAGCAACATATCACAAATTTAAACGATATTCGAACGATATATGTTTTTGACAGTGCGAAATTTCAGCACGTACAACGCGTTCTAACGAATTTAATCTTTGTTCGCGTGCGTATACATTTTCATAATTACAAAACTCGATATGCAACGGATCTCCTCCGCCCACCGAGCCAGAAACTTCTCTTAATTCTCTTCAGGCAAAGTTAATTGAAAAACCTTTTCTGAGATTGTGCTTCTCGCTAAAATTATGTATCGGCGAATTGATATTGGAATAACAATTTCAGAGAATTAATTAAAACAAAATCAAACGAATCTGAAAATACGCATGAATGGAGCGAAATCCCACGACGTTAAATCCAAGCTTTATGGAACATGTTTTTCAAAATTTGTGCCAATTATTAGGTAAGGCTTTCAACTTTGATGTACGAGTTTACAAAATGCTTACAAATGGAAGAATAATAACATACAAATGGAAGAATAATAACATACCATTTACTAACGCAGAATCTGATATTCATATTTAACTTCCCATAAAGTGAGTTATAGTAATCGTCCTAAAATCGAAATTGATTTTTTGCATATCTTTACGTTTCACAGTTTCTGAACATTTTGACATGCCTTATTTATGGGTCATTCTTTTACAAACCGGACACTAATTAACCTTGACATTTTAAATTTGTTTACAGATACTATTGATAAAATCATTTGACACGTATTTCAGGATTTTGCTGAAAAAAATTTTTTTACGTAAATATTTACGATTGAAATATGGATTTTTTGCTCAATTTCTATGAACATCATCTGCGGTAAATTAATTATCTCCAGATGTTCTGATCCGATCAGTATAATTTTTTTTTATTACACTCATATTGAAGTGAACTTTGTAATGATTAAAATTTTTTTTTTGTTTTTGCAATTTTCTTAACAGTAACAACCCTTAAATATTTACAAAGGTCTTACTCGGCCTTTACCCGAATTGAATCGATCCAAAAAAAAACATATATTTTTTTTTTCTCTGCAACAAAATTCTTTTTACAATTTGTTGGAGGTTTTGTTACATCAAAAGATATTAAATATTTTCAAGCGCAAGCCGCGCTTTTCACGTCGTGGACCTCAAAGACTTGTACTCATTTGTCACTTTCGAATGACAATTTTATTGTTTTTTGGTTGAAAAATATTTTATATTTTCGCTTCTGGCAAAAAATGAACATATAGTCAAAAAAAAAAAACATTAGGGGAGAGCGGAGCTTAAAAGTTCGTGGGTAAAAATATCCATTGCCAATATCTCAAACAAGTAAAGTTAGAAATTTTTTAACAACAATTTTTTGTCCACGTTTTCGGGAGTACGAATCAACCGATTTGAATGATTCAACTAACTACGTGGGTGTGGGGCATCGTGCCTTAAGGCAAATTGCTGGCACTCGCCGTACCAGAAATAAATATTCGAGGAAAAAAACAATCCATAAATATTTATCAATGATTAATAACAATTGTATTAAATATTTTCAAAGAGATAATTTGTCTAATTTCAATAAATGCTGGAAAATTTGGTAGAAACGAGATAGTATGTAGTATATTGTCTATAGTACGTTGCCAATTACTCACCCTAAAGGACAAATAATCTTCAAATGGAGCAACTGCCTAAGGTTAAGTAATTGCAAAGATAACTAACGTAGTTTATTTGATTTATTATAACGTTGATTAATATTATTGCAGTATAAGTAAAGGTAACTCATTTAGTCATCTGGTTAGTATTTACATTATTAATAATGATCGAAGATTATTCTTATATTCCAAGTGGAAAATTATCAGTATTACTAGAACTTTGATTCTTTTATAAATATAGTAAGTTTGTTACATAATTTACAAAATTGTGTTTTTGGGAGAACTTCTTAAAATTATAATATTATATGTTTAAAGACTTTTACGTAAAATATAGTTACAGCAGATACTAGGGATACTAGGCGAGCAATATTGATCAGCAGTAGTTAACTACCAGCAATAATTTTAACAAGCAATAATTTTGTAAATATAAGCTAGGAATAAATGGTAATTTAAACTTTTGTCTAAGAGAATATACTAAAATGCTGTTCTTAAATACGATTGATTAGTCATAAAATCAAATCATACAAGAGAAGGGGGAGTATCAATGTTTGTGAAATCTTTTGTTTTTTTTATTGAATTTTTTTTCCT
This sequence comes from Ctenocephalides felis, assembly GCF_003426905.1. Lineage (NCBI taxonomy): Eukaryota > Metazoa > Arthropoda > Insecta > Siphonaptera > Pulicidae > Ctenocephalides > Ctenocephalides felis. The sequence continues at coordinate 30,187,651 of NW_020537646.1, forward strand.
TTTTTTGTTTTTTGTCTTATTGCTAGATAAGTTAGATTTTTCTGTCAGTTTCACACAAAAATTACAAAAAATACATGTCGTAACATATCAAAACTTAGTTGACTACTATTGTTCAATTTATAGCCTAAATGCCTCTAAATCGAAGGTTTCGCTATATATATATATGTATATATATATATATATATATATATCATATTAGTATGATACTATATGTTCATATAGCCTAAATGCCTCTAAATCGAAGGTTTCGCTATATATATATATGTATATATATATATATATATATATATATATATATATATATATATATGAATATTACGATTCTTAAATATCCGGTACATATTTCATAGAAAACCTTGGACAGAACTTAGTATCAAAAAATTCAAGTTTCTCTTAAAATCAATTTAGTCTTCTTGAGAATATCGTATTAATTAATTACTGTAGTGCATTCATGTAAAGAAATATGATCCGTATAAGAAGTTTCGAGCTTTTATGAAGTAATTCGAGCTTTCCACCGCATTCGCGACTTCTCATCGATTTGTATTGTACTTGTTCGTCGTGAAACAAAAGTTTTAATTACAGAGCAATTTATCGCTAGCATTCAAGAATCGACTGTATGTGCTTTGTGTGCCTGAAAGGAAAGCTCGCGTTATTTCAACAATAGTCATAACAATAATAGAGCAGGTCTCGCCTGTTGTTATACGTATTCCTCGAATTACCGCCAACATACGAAGTTTGAGTTGTTCTTCCTTGAACTGAACTCATTGTACGATTTTAGTGCTAGTTTAATGGTCAGTGGACTCGATTGTAAACTTTGAAACAAATATTGTAATATTACTATAATTGTCACATAAGAGTATGCAGTGATTCGTTATTTTCAGTGGTAGGGTACTTTTGTTTTAGAGTACGCTAGTAACAGCTGGTAAACTAAACTGATTTTGAGATAGGGTCCAAAGGGACAAATATGTATGTTTGTTTGAACATGTTCCAATTATTGCATTCAGTCTTCCTTCGACATAAACATGATCTGTAGACTGCATTGTTTAGAGCCAAAAGTACTTTTTTGGTTTAATTTATTTTAATACTAATTGTTACTTCTAATACTAATTGTAACAGATAGGTCATTTTGTTCATTGTTTTGCTAATATTTATGATCCGATTAGGAATAATTTTTACAATATTTGAATATTGTATATTAATATAAAAATACTATTTAATGTAATACATACATGTATTTGACATTTATTTATGACTATGAATATGTATATATATAATATTATTTCAATATGTTGAACGATTTATTTATAGTGAAGGTAAAATCAAATTCATGTAAATGCTTTTATTTTTAAACCCCGCAAGGAGAATTTTTTTTAACAAAATTGATAGCTTTTATTTCAACTTCGATAAGTAGTTTCACCTATATTGAGTGATTTGTTTCATTGCATATTGTTTATTTAATTGCAATGTACAAATTTTTCTTGAATTACATTTTTTGAATAGAGAATAATCAATACCTTCATCTTTTCAGGGTTTTAGAGATAATAGGAACTGTGTACTATGATGAATCTATATGATTCTTAAATACAAATGTATATTTATACATTTAAACTAAATTTATTTAATTCAACAATATCTTTACTCTCAAACTATAGAAAAAAATTTATATTACGAATTGTAATATAATAAATGTGAACTTTTTCGCGTTGTTTTATTGTTGACCATATTATTGATTTTTGGTATTGTATCAGTTACTATTGGCTAATTTTATAATTTAAACTGGTTCAAATAAATCCAAATATTAATTTTACAGATTTAATAAGTATTCTAAATATTACAAAAATATTAATTTTACCGTCTAAATTTATTAAATTTTGGCCACATATTGCTAAAAATAGTTTACTTTATGAAAAAAAGATCAACTTGCGTCTGACATATCACAATTATATTCGAATTTTAGATAACTCATACTATAGTATATATATATTTAAAATTAAATTTAGATAACTCATACTATAGTAATACTATTCGAGCAACTACTCCTACTAGAAATATTAACTTATTACTAGAAATATTAACATCCTTAACTTGTATAGTCATTGGACGACGTTTATGTACGTTTCCATGAAAATTAAATAAACAAAACTTGATCAAGCGGAGTTAAAATGAAGAATCTTACATTTATAAGCAATATATAAACTGAATTGCAAAGTTAAAATTGCAATCAGAATAATGTTTGACACATAAAAAAATAGTAATAAAAACGATTTTTTCTCAAAATTCTTCTCCTTTGAATCATCCGAATCAGACGTTTTTTCTCAAAAACTACTATTTTTTGCATATTTAGCTCCGTATCTTCGAAACGGTTAGGACCTGTTCTTTCCAAAAACTAATCAGCACGTCTCCCCATTAGTAGGAATAGATTACTATTTGAATTCAAATAGGTTGATCCGTGCGCCTGAATTCGTGGGTTAAAAATTGTATTCATACTCTCTCACATACACACATACGCTGACACATACATTTTTTCTAAGGTATGCCAAAATGTTCAGCAAAAAATGTTTTGATTTTTAGACTATTACAATAACTTACCATATGGGGAAGCTAATAAATAATGATATACGAGGTCTGTTCAAAAAGTACCCGGAATTTTCGTTTTTTCAAAAAAATATTTATTTATTCGTCTACATTAATGTGGTCCCCTTCAAAGTAGTCCCCCCCAGATATAATACACTTATGCCAGCGTTTTTTCCAATTTTCAAAGCACCCTTGATATTCACTTTTTGATATGTCCTTGAGCACTCTCAGCGATTCGGCCTTTATTTCTTCAATCGAGGAAAACCGCCGTCCTTTCATGGGTCTCTTCAACTTTGGGAATAGGAAAAAGTCACACGGAGCCATATCTGGTGAATATGGAGGTTGGGGCATGACTACGGTATTGTTTTTGGCCAAAAAATTACGAACAAGCAACGACGAGTGAGCAGGTGCGTTATCGTGGTGCAACAGCCATGAATTGTTTTTCCATAAATCGGAGCGTTTTTTTCGGATTGCTTCACGCAAACGTCGCATCACTTTAAGGTAATACTCCTTATTAACCGTACGACCTTGTGGTAAGAACTCTTGATGCACTATGCCGTTATAATCAAAGAAAACAGTAAGCAAAACCTTGACATTCGATCGAACTTGACGTGCTTTTTTCGGTCTTGGCTCACCTGGGCTCTTCCATTGGGACGATTGGGCTTTGGTTTCGACATCATAACCGTACACCCATGTTTCATCACCAGTTATGACCCTTTCAAGCAAACTTGGATCGTTGTTGACGTCATTTAACAGCTCTTGAGCGATGTTCATGCGATTGCTTTTTTGGTCAAAATTTAGCAGTTTTGGAATGAATTTTGCTGCCACTCGTTTCATGCCCAAAACATTTGAAAAAATGTTATGACATGAGCCAATTGATATGCCAACTTCATCAGCAACTTCTCTAATTGTGATTCGGCGATCATTCATAACCACTTTTTCCACTTCTTTCACATTTTCATCGTTTGTTGACGTGCTGGGTCGACCGGAGCGTTCGTCATCTTCAACGTCTTCGCGGCCATCTTGGAAACGCTTATACCACTCGTAAACACTTGTTTTTTTCATAGCAGACTCATCATAGGCTTTTTGTAACATTTCACACACTTTGTTACACTTTATTTCATTTTTTACGCAAAATTTAATACAAATTCTTTGACTTTTCAATTCTTCCATTGTAAAAATCGCCGAGCTCAGAAAAACACGTCGAACCGTAGCGACTACCACAGACAAAGTAAACAGTGAATATAGCTGAAAATTTCATCATACTTTAGGGGCATGTATACCAACACAATAAAAAAAAATTTTGACAATCAGACACTCCAGACCCGCGAAATTTAAAAATTCCGGGTACTTTTTGAACACACCTCGTATGTACTTGGTTATAAAAATAAAAACTTTATTCCTTTAATTTATAATATGTTTATATAATTTATAATTAACTAAACAAAACTTTTCACTTTTAAAATATACAAACAAAATCTCGACTCGCAAGTATACTAGTCTATTTGATATATAATGATGTGTCCTCCTAATCACTGTATCAATACCGCCTCTATATCGGTAATAATTGATTATATAACGAGTTCGTTCTTGTAAACTATATATAATTCATCTAATAATAATGATTGTTATGAAAAACACATTATAAAACATATATTTCCCAGTAGTATATATTGATACTACAAAGTTAAAAATTTGCACTAGAAAACTACAGTTTAAATTCAGAGTTTTCTCAATTAAGAATGCAATTGAATTATAATTTTATTAAGTATATTTGCGTTAAAAATATATTTGAGATATGTATTTCTTAATAGTAGGTAATTTTCGTAAATCCATCGAAATAAATGAATTCCTATATAGCAGGAAGTATATTTAATCTAATTGTAAAAACTGGTATGCGGTCGTATACAGTCATACGGGAAGAATGAAATTTAAGATAAAAATTTTTTAATTGATGCCAGGAACTTTTATTCAAACAATTTATCCAAACCTCTATATATGAATGTATACAACAATAAATACAAATGTGTATACAATTTATAAGACCCACATTTATACACCCATGTATACCTACGTATAAATGTACATTATTTATTGGAACGTCCGAGCATAAGATGGAAAACATTTTCGGACAGCTATAATTGATTCCTCTTTTATAGCATTCACTAGATAATAATACCCATCTCTCTCAATTATCACTTTCACACGAAAGGCGCCTGCCCACGAAGATGGGCCCACATTTATGCTTTTATACTTCCAGACATATAATGGAACAGATCACATCATATTAGCCGCTTCATATATCATATACTAAGTGGCGTCTTATGAGACCGAATACGTGGAATGAAGTATTCCCCATGAATATGAATTAATATAGCTCTCGTATCAATTTCAATACATTATTTTCATTTCTTACGTTTTGTACTTTGATACTTATCTCTTGTTAAAATAAATTGATTCTTCAAAAGCATACGTTATGTGGAAAAGCATACGGTATTGCGTTACGAACATGCATTTAGTTATACGTATATCATGGGAAATGATTAAACATTGGATAGGAAATATTTTCATCGTTTGCGATATAAGGACGTTTGATGGTAAAAGTATTGATACAAATTTTTTATGAACTCATTATTGCATATGTATATTTTTGCATAGACTTTCATTAAATTGTATAATATTCTAATACATATGTATATATGTAAAGTTCTTAATTCTCAAGTAATAAATAATATTTTTCCTGAATATATATTATTTATGGTGTTAATCTGAACCAATAGCCATTTTTTACTCTAAAAATTCTCAATTTAATTTTTTATTTTAAGTTCAGGGATATGGGATGTTCTTTTCTTCAAAAATGATATATGAATAAATTAATATATATATATATATATATATATATATATATATTTACTTCGCACCTATATAACTAGATCTTCTTAAAATCCAAACAATGAAAAGTATGTTTGAAAATGCGTCGTACCATAATACGTACTAATATTAAAATTTAGAATTTCTTTTGTATTACATTTATATTACATAGATATTTGATATATAGGACAATTAATAAGTTAAATAGAAAAAAGGTTTTTTTTTTATTTGAACATTTCGACATTTGATATCATCATTCATCAATTTATATATGATATGATGATTATACTAGAAATAACAAATCAAATCATAACACTTCTATAGAATTTTAATAAACATTAAAACAAAAAATCTTGAAAGATATAAATACGAAATAATGTTGTTACTTTATCAATATAATAATGTATTATAATTTCCTATTGAATAATATTTCTAATGAATGTTAGAATGTTATAAAAAATACCTTATGAAACATTATTTCCCAGTAGTATATATTGATACTTCTAAGTTGAAAGTTTGCATTAAAAAATTATATTTTAAATTGAGTTTTCTCAATTAAAAAGCGATTGAATTATAATTTTGTTAAGTATATATGCGTTAAAAATATATTTGAGATAGGCATTTTTTGATAGTAGATAATTTTTGTAAATCCATCGAAATACTTGAATTCTTATATAGCAGGAAGTATATTTAATGTAAACATAAAATCATACAAATAAATTAAATAATATGACAAAAATAAAATGAGCAAATAAAAATAAAACTGAAACCAAAAGTGTTCCAACATTTCCAACATTCAAAAAAATCTGGCATAAATTATTTATATTTATATGTATTAATGTAGGCAAATATCTAAACCATTTCCTATAATTTTATTTTTTTAAATTTAAGCCAGAACATAAATCATTTCCACGTATCTCCTTAATTTGAAATGATTCAAATTAAAAATTTAAAATTTTGGTTTATAATATTTTGAGTTTGAACTATGCATGATTGTGCAGTACTTAATACCACTAAATCAATAGTATTTAATAATATGTACAATGATGTAACAAACTATTTACTCAGGCATCCTTGATATCCAATTCTTTAAAAAATCTTTTGTATTTCCAACTATTGTTTTTTGTTTGTATTCATGACATGGTATTAATGTGCATTATTCAAAAAAAAGCTTTTCTGTTATTCTAAGCTTATTATATACATTATGTTCACCAGTTGCAAATAATGAGCCTTTTTTTTCAAATATTACTAAGTATTTACACTCATGATGAATCAAACTAGTGGTGCATAGCATCGTACCTAAACTGCTTGAACTTTTCGTACCGAAAATAAAATAGTTTAAAAAAGCTTTAAATTTTTTTTGAAAACTTTAATCTGTGTTCTCTGAATCTTTGACGGAAAATTGTGTCCGCACGCACCCCTGCCCCCAACGCGTACATGAATTTTTTTTAAGGTATGCGAAAATGTTCAGAAACCCTTAAAACGTAAATATATATAAAATTTTTCATTTTTGTTTTTTTGCGATGGCTATAACTTACACTACTGGAAGTTAATAAAGACGAAGCATATATAGATAAAGTTATTATATTTGTATGTATCAAATCAAAATGCTACGCAAAATTCGAACAAGGCAAAAAATCGTATGCTCACAATGTACTGTTTAAAAATATTTGACTTTTGTGTATAGGTGTCAATATATAGCTTAATTCCTGTCCTCTATTTTCTTTTAGTTATAACTTCATCGTAATTCAACTTTCTTAATTCAACTTTTACAATCTATTATTGTTCATTCAAAGAACTATAGTTCTGTACAGAAAGATAAAGATAATAAAGCATTCAATTGCTCAATTGCTAATTAATAGACAATAAAGTATTCAAAGGCGGTCGTTCGCAGTTGCTCATTATCTTGGCGGGGCTGTGCTTTGTCTGATATTTATCGTTTAACAAATTCATTGAAACGAATTTTAGACGAGATGATGAAATGAAATTATAGACAATTGGGGTAATGCATATCCGTCGGTTTAATCAGTACTTTCGTGGTAAATATAAAATGAAGACTTTGGCGGGAATGGTTTAGGAAAATTATTTTGTGCTGAGAAAATGAGTTACATTAGAGTTACACATTGCCACTTAAAAGTGGCATTCATTAGCATTGAGGCTAAATTAAAATCATTTGACTTGAATTATTGAAATATTTTGTATACCTTGAATAAGATATAAATGGCAATTTTCAATTAATTGAAATATTTTGTTTTATATTAGAGCCTCGTCTTAAAATTCATCTTACAAAGTTATAATTTTGTTAGCACTTCATTAAGAGCTTACTATCACTAATACGTTATAGATTCAATAATAATTTTTTTAATATTCTTTTTATATCATTTAATTTATAAAATTTAATATTCTTTCTTATATCATAATTTTTATCGTATCTCATTATATCTTCATCTTCAAGTGAAAAGTAGCATCGCTTCTCCTTGAAACCAGGTTGTTCGAGGCGCTAATAGAACCTGGAGTCTTATGCTAATACAAAATTTGTTATAAATGATACAAAATAATAAAATTGCTACATTTAGCCATAATAATACTTTGTAATTTGCTGAAATAAATAACAAATCACAATGCCTCGTTTTATGTAGGGACTGCAATACTGGTATACCGGTATATCGAATTACCGGTAAACCGCCCGATTTTTCGGCGGTATTTTTACCGGTATTTATTCCAAAAATACCGGTATTTTCGGTATTTTTATATAAGCGCTATTGGATACATAATACCCAGGGGCGTAACGTGCCTTGGCGGGGCCCCATATCAGAATCGGTTTGGGGGCCCCCCTAAAAATTTTTCATAATTTAAAGAAACATAAAAAGATTAATAAATTCATTTAATAAAATTAAAAGAACATTTATTTATCAAATTTTCAAATATACATCGAATATTATTTTTAATATTTTACAAGTGACTAAAATTAAATATTCACTCTCCTTGCCTTTTTATCAGCAAACTGATTTATTAAGTCATTTATAGCTGATGATGTTTTTAGTTTTTCTAATGTTTCTGCATCTATGGACAATAGAGACAGGTCTGATAGACGTTCCTGTTTTATTGATGTTCTGAGATAGTATTTGATTAATTTTAATTTTGAAAAACTCCTTTCAGCAGTTGCGGTTGTAACTGGAAGGGTCAAGAATAAAATGCAAGCTGTTATTACATTCGGAAAACTGGATGCAATTCTATTAAATTTTATTAATAATAATTCAGCGAGTTCCTTAATGGAATGAATATTTTCGATTTCTGATTTTAAGCATGCTTTTAGACCTATCAATTGATCGCAAAGATTACCTGATAGATCTTTGCAGTATTTTGTCGTCAGTTTTTCGGAAACAATTATTTCTTCATTTGAAGAAGACATGAGTTTTTCCGGTTGCAATATTCTGAACATACTATTTACGTCACAAAGGTTTTGAAACCTCTGTTTTGTTATTAGTTATTTGTTTTAGTTTAGTTTTTGTTATTATTTGTTATTAGTTAATTGTACACGTTTACTTTAAAATATGATTCAGGGTCTAGAATTCTCTCGTCTTGTGATAACTCGTCAAAAAATCGCTTTGTTATCTTTCGCCTCTTGTTTTTAGAAATTGTTTTTATATTTCAATTCTTTGCTAAATCCTTAGTATTCCTTAACAAAATAATGAATGAATTTTCATGCCTCAATTCGCGCAGACTCTTTAAAAGATTTCCTAATAGTATGCTAGTTTGTTGTAAGTCATTACTCACATCCTGTAGAGCTTTCGAAATTGGATTAATAATTTGAAACAATAAAGAAAAAAATGTCACGAGCACTAAAAAATCATAGGTTTCTAAAAAGTTAATTAAATTCTTACATTCTTCACGTTCATCTTTTTTTAGAAATTAAATTTAATTCATACTATTAATTTTTAGTTTTTACTATTAATAAATAGTTTTTGCTTATTGCTAATAAGGCGTCGTTCCTTGAAGACCATCTGGTAGGGCATACCCTTTTAAGTGTAACTAAATATTCCTCGGAAGAATCTTGATTTAGCATTGACCAGCGTTGTATGCTATTGCCAAAAAAGTGTATATTTTTTCGATTTAAGAAATTTTTGGCACTTTTTTATGACTTTATCTTTTTTCTGTTTAATTTTTCGTTTCATAGCTCCGCTGGCGTAATCTCTTTTCTTTTCACTCATTGTTTTCTTTAAATCACCACTAACAGTTTTCCACAAATCACCACTAAATCAAAACACTAGTGGTTTGTATTGTAATACAAAATAATTCACAATCAACTGAAATATGTAAATAACTCCCGCCGTCTTTCAATATATAAAACCTTCGACTAACTCTGGCAATTATCATATGAACGTCTTTAGTTCTGTACCAAATGTTGTACTTCTTGTCCATTTTGGGTCAGTTATAAAAAATATTACTTATTAAAAGAAATCCCTGCTGTTCGTTCGTCGCTTGTCAACATATCATTGTATTTTGGGTACGCATAACTGTACATTGTTTATTGAGGGTTTTTCATTGATCATTGAGGGTTAAACGGGGAAACCCCGTACGCAAAACATGCCGATAATCGATGTAGGTTGTCCCGACAATAAAAATAAATTGATTTTTTTGACTTTGTCGTTTGTGAAATAAATAAAAAGTTTTTCTCAATTTCTGTTAACGCTCGTTGGGGGCCCGCTGGGCCCGGGGGCCCCGTATTTTTGATACGGCTGATACGGCGGTAGTTACGCCCCTGATAATACCCTAAAGTTTAAATTTCTCGGAACAAATTTATCTTTAAATTCCATAATCGCATAAACAGCTACATCTTCAAGTGATTCTATAAGATAAACAATTGTCAAATATTATCTCAACTCGTCATTAAATTGAATATTTATTGCTTTCCAAAGGGCTTCATATCGTGTTACAATAAATAACATTGGACTGATAGATAATGTTTGTTTCATCTTTTAAAAGAATGTAACAGTTTTTTAAGTGATATTTGCGCCAAAATATTTTATATCATACAGATTACCCCTATTTAGTCTTTATTTTTTTCTAACTTTATACATAGTAATTATGATAATTACTAAATATTTTTTGCTTCTTATTACAATTATAAAATAATATTTTTCGAAAACGTTTCGAAGTTTGAAAATGCTATAGAAGCATCACATTGTTTTAAATAACAATACTCAGCAATTATAGTAACTTATTATTTATCTCGATAAAGAATCCGATCTTAAATTAGTGTAGATTTTTTTTTTTTAAATTGGACATTATGCTTTTTTAATACTTTTTGTAACATGTACAACATTGTTTTTATATATTATTTATCAAAGCAGTCAAAACTTAACCAATCCTACGAGATTTTGTGCTAACTTCTTTTAATTACGTGGCCGAACGACTGTTTTTTTTATTTCTCAGCTTTTTACAATTTTTGTGGTGATTTTTTCATTGATGCAGTAATACCGGATAAGGACTGTTTTTACTTGAAAACATAGAGCAATCTGTATTTCCATTCGAAAACCTATGTCAATACTGCTTGACCTCAAGCTACCCGTGCCGGTTATAGAACCTGGAATTTCTAATTTAAATCTCATACCTATAATTACTTATATATGAAGGTGCCCTTATACAACATTTCCAATAAACATTTAATTTATTAAACATTATTATTTTAAAGTAATTTATTTTTTTATTTATTAAACTAGTTAAAAAATATAAAGATTTGTCTAAAGTATGTAACTATTACTAAACAAAGGTTTTTTTTATGAACATTTCCACAAATTTTTCGGTGGATTCGGAAAAATTATTGTTCATAAGTGACACTGAATTTTTACAATAATTTGGTTTTATTAGTGCTTCAATGTATATCCAGTATTATCAAATAATAAACTTTACTAATTTCCAGAAGATTCACAAGTTACTAACAATTTTATGGCTAACCATACTCACCTAAAACTAATTTCTTGACATGATGGCACTTACTTAATAAAACATGGTGTAATTATACATAAGCTTGTTTACAATTCTATTTTTAGAATTTCCTTGATTCATAAATAACACATCTATTTAATTATTCTGTAACTTCTGTTCTAGACAATCTAATGCGCGTTCGTAATAATATTTCGATAATATTTGGACATGTTTGTGACATTTTATTCATCACTGGGATTAATTGGATCGCTTGAATGTGACCGTGTGTAATTAATTCGGTACCTATAAACTCAACATCGACAGCGGTAGTAAAAGGCATCTCATAACCAGCCGGAGCGGAGTTAATTAGCATTGTATAATGCAGTTTCCAACCGAGTATTTGTTTGCCTGGGACGTTCTACGTGCTTGATCACAAGCAAATTGTGTGATGTACATTAAAAATTCTTTACTATTTAATTGATATTGTACAAAGAATTATTAATGCATAAATAGTCTCTTGTGATATTAGATTCATATTCAAAAATTATCTAGTCATTTTTGTAATAGAATTTTGTGAAACCTGTAAATTTACCATGTGCTTTACAAAATTTTATCACATTTGTAATATGATAGAGACATTTGTTTTATGCTTGTTAGGTTGTTCGGAGTGCAGTAGTACTATTTTCATTTCCGTAGGGTAAGTTATAGTGATCGCAAAAAAACGAGAAAGAAATTATTGCATATCTTTACGTTTCGAAGGTTTCTGAACATTCTGGTATACCTTAGAAAAATTGATGTATGTTAATGTGTGTTCGGATACAAATTTTCATCGGCGATATCGGGCATCGACCAATTCGAATACTTCAAAACACATTCGATTCGCATTGATGAAGAGACGTGCTGATTAGGTTTTGGCTAAGGCAGGTCCAGAGGTTTTGAAGATTTGGGCAAAGTGGTATTTCTGTTTGAGTTAACAGAGCGTCCGATTTGAATGATTTAAAAAACATTTCATTAGTTTTGACAAAATGAAGCACTTATTGAATTTTTGGAGATGGAAACTGATTTGGACTTATTTGGAATTTTGGATCAATTTTATGGAGCTTTTGATAACAAATTCTATAATTTCTATAGATTTCATCCGTTGGACTTCACTCGCTAATAATTCAAGTCTACTATAAGGCAAATCAATGGTTGTCAATTTTCTTTGTGACGAGTTTACTAGCAATGTTTTTATTTTCGCATCTATGTGGATAGAAACATCTTTAATTCACCACAAATCTAAAAGGCGACTGAACTATGATCTATATTTTTAAATGTCAAGTTTTGTAAAAATAACTTGAAAATATTCAGTTCAGTTCAAAATATCATTTTTGCTCTTTTCAAATGAAACCAATTCAACAACGTTTATTTAACAAATGCAGGAGGATGCACCAATAATGGACTCTTCCTCTGTAAATCATATTTAGTTTCTTAATGTATTAATATCAAATTGTCCGAGAACCTAAAATCTCGTGGTTATAAGATCAAGACTTTTACCATTAAAGTCACACTGCAATAATTTAATACTACGTTAGACATCAATGGAGTTCTGGTAAATTCTGTCGTATGAAATTAGAAATACTCGTAGATCAAGACTAGTTATTATAACTTTTGCAACATCTAAAAACTAATTAACAAATTACAAACATTTTTTTTCATGCTTTGGCACTGTCAACTTAACGCTTATAAAGCCAATTCTGATATTCAAAACCCTATTTAAAATTCCATAACAAATTACGCAAATATTTGTAATTAATTAATACTCTGAAAGTGCGGTTAGTTATAAATCCCACAAAAATAATATTTAAAAACACGTCAATAATTAAATTCGCCATGTTCCACATTTATACACATTCCAACTAAACTCATAAGGTATATAATAATAATAAATAGTTGTGTAATATATACCGCACTAGAAATTCGTATTGTTTTAAATTCACACAAAACAAAATTATAAATAGGAGAATGCATTTTCATTACATGGCCGAAATGAAATTAAATGAAGGTTTTTATTATTCAATTAAAATTCACTGTTTTCATTGTTCTGTTTAATAAAGCATTTGCATAAAACACAAGCGCATTATGTAAAAGTATACCTATAAATATAACGTTTCTCTGACTAGAAATAGATCACATTACTCAAACGTTATTTAAAGTAATTTAAACAAATTATCTAAAACCATTATAAAATTATTTTGATGAATCTTGTATCATATTTATAAATGCCATTTATAGACATCCTTAATTATTTTGCAAAAAAGTTGAAGAAATAATTAACTTTGTAGGTTAAGTTATAGCAATCGCAAAAAATCGAAAATGAAATTATTTGCATTTTTTCATGTTTGTAAGCTTTCTGAACATGTTGGAATATTTTAGAAAAAATTGATGTATGTTTTTTTGTGTCAAACTTTCAAAACTCAAAAATTAAAGAGTTTTTCAAATTCTTAAAATTCAAAGATGCTGGATCCAGTTCTGAATGATTGCCTTATCTATATACACATTTTAGAAATTTGAAAGAGTTCTATGACCTTTTGTCGCCAAATTATAATCTCTATTTTGTCGAAAAAATACGAATTTTAGTAGTTGCATTTATAATAAACTATCTAAAAAAAAGATAAACAGCATGCGTCTGACGGTTGCGGACTGTGATTGCACATCGAATATCCTATATAATTCAATTCGACAGATTATTATTTTTTAACTAATGCAGTCATGTTTTTCCTTACTTTACTAAATCACAATACAAAAAAAAATTACCTATTCAAAAAATTATCTAGAAGCTTCATTGCCTCAAAAATTCACATGTTGGCATTGGATACGGAATATTTACTCAAGTCAATGGAGCGTTTTGGGTCTGAATTTTTTTACTGTGCTCCAATTTGTATGAAATTATAGAATAAGGTTCATCTTACTCTCAAGTTCAAAAGTGAAAATAATTTAGACTCCTTTGCCACTTCCCGGGTGGATGACATTTCTTCTTAGTGGTGTAATTTTTTTTAAATTATTGATGAATTTTATTGATTATTGAGTTTTATTTTTTAAATGTATAATTATGATACAGAAAGTTCCAGCAATTTGCCTTAAGGCACAATGTCATGCACCGCTAGTTACTTTTTTGATGATTTTGCCTAAATTATTAATGCATGCATACGCTCATCAGCTCATACGAAGTTACTATTCTCATATAATTCTTTTTATTTAACATATGGTGAAAAATGCATCCAGTCATAAATACAAATACGTATGTATTTTTCCGACATATATTCGATCAAGTCATAGTTCGATAAAACTATCATAACTTATCGTTCGCACTCTCGGCCAAATTTAATTCAGGTCGCCTGGAAATATGCAGAATTAATCGCTCGTTGAGTGCTGAAATATGCATACAGAATTTAAAATATAAATATATATCCTATATCCGCCTTTGCTTCAGCTTCGCTTCCGAGCAAACTGTCATTAGCAGAATGCACTCTATTTCAGCGCGAATTTTATTTCTCGATATATTTTCTGTTAGCCCATTGTTACTTTGAAAATGCGTCCATACATAAATTGAAATAATGCGGTTTATATTTTATGTATTGCCTGTAGTTTATATTTTTTGCACTTTACTAGAAAATGCTTTGTGGATATTTGTATTATTTTTTGCTATATATAAGCCATTATTTATTTATTATTATTTATTTTATTTGCTTTTGAATACTGTTAATTTTATTACGGCTTTTAGATTTTGCATTCGCAATATTTTATACCATTCTGTATCCAAATCATAGACGTATTGATCGACCCACAAAATAAAAAATTTCAAGTTAATATTTGTCGGTTTATTGTTTCAATAACTAACGTTGATTCAAACTTACATTGTTAATTTTATTGCTTGCTGTTAATTAATATAATATGCGCTTACTTTCCATAAACGTAATTATCATATGCAACTATCCATATCATATTGAATTAAATTAATATTTTTTCTTATTTAAATGTAATTCTTTATTACTAATAATGAGATCAATATTTTGTTGATAATTTCTATAATTTTTTTAAGCAATTTACATTTTTATAAATTTCAAATTAGTATGTCTCAAACTTCTACGTCAAGCCAAAACGTGGTGATAGTATTGACCTAAACTATTCTTAAAAAAAATCGAAAAAAATTTTTCACGTTGTTTGGAAATTATGAGCTTTTAAGTGCAACTTGGAGCTTTGGTGAAATTGACCAGTAGTTATTGTGGTTAAATTTTGATAATTTTATTTATTTAAATTTTGAAACCGCTAAATTCCTAGGACCACAGTCAAAAACAATAACAACGCCCTAAGTTTTCAACAATTAAGACTTTTTGTTGAACTATCAAATTAATTTATCAATTTATTTTTAAAATCGGTCGACTTTGGCTCTATTCGCACATTGAAGGTTCGACATTATTCATTCGATAGAAATATGATAACGATATTTCAATGATTATATCAAAAACTATTTTGTTTTAATTAATAAATTTAATATATTAACCCTTTCCACTCGGATGCATTCATATAAATCTTGAAATTTGCGAGTGGAAAGGGTTAATTAATATAGTTTTTAAGAATCAATTAAGAATTACAATTAGATCAACTGGCATTTTTTCAGAAATTTCATAATAGAAATCTGTTAATAAGATTTCTGTTGATAAGATTTCTGTTAATTGATTAGAACATTTCGATATCCATTTTAACTTATTTTATATGCCGTTTATATTTTGCAGATATTTGGTAGAAGCTTTTTCTGAATTAATTTTTACTATTGACTCCATCAAATACTTGATGAATCACAATTGTAATCTCAACGCATATACTCATATTATCGAATTATAAATAAATTACCTATATGTAGATTTGATCTACATTTGACCAACTAAAAAGTTATCTAAAAAGCTAACAATTTCATGAGTTGCAAATAATATAGTGAATATTAATAATATTATAAAATCACTTGGAATAAATAGAATATAAATTACTATGTTCACAGAAGTTTGAAATTTTATTGTTTAAAACATAAGTGATAATAGTTTCAATCACAGTTCCCGAATAGAATTCTATTCAATTCTTAATACTTTGAATAAACTCGTATTTAATATGCAACTGGTAACTGCAATTTCTACTTAATTGTAAGGTATGATGAATTTGTAACTGATAGTGAATAGGTTATACATATGCAAATTTGTGCAATTCCAAGCTCTCTGAAATCATACGCAAATCACAAAAGTTGAGTTCGTAGAATAATTTCTTGCAACTAGTTAATGAACGCACGCAACATGTACGTGGAAAATACAAAGCATATGGAATAAATAAAATGAGTAGCTCGTTGACATGTATATATATATTTAATATATGTATTTATTTAATATTCTTTATTAAAAAGGCATATCACAATGAAATTATTGTTTCTAATTTTATAAAATAAATACTTATATGTAAAGACAAATTCCGAGTATCCTAAAAATATAAGCAAGTCAAACAAAACTTGCAAGTGTCAAGTTTTTAAATTTCTTTTAATTTATTTATTTACAGCAAAGATAGTGGTACAAACAATTTTAATGCTGTTTTTAAGTATATTTGGGGCGCTGATTTCAAAAATGACATTTTTTTTTACTATGAGCTTTAGTTTTCAAGATATGATATATGATATATAAGAATGAAAGTACAAAATAGTAATACAACTCGGAATGTTATTTTTATGAGATATGCCTACTCGTACATACAAACTTACAAGACCCATTCGACCTTAGTTGGGACATTAGTTGACACTGTGAGAAGTTCTTTTCCGTGACGATCTTGAATGGAACTGGTTTCGGCAACTATTTTTCAAGTTCCAAACTAGAGCTAATACATAAAAATGGTTTGCAGATTTGAAATCAGCGCAAAAAATACTATAAGAATCATTTGATGCACCAAACAAAAAATTGTTTTGTCGGCCTTTGTTATTTATGCATGTAAACATGAAATTGTGATGTCTAATTTTTAAACGAAAGCTTTTAACCTATAGTATGAATTATAATCGGATCACATATGCTCATGGCATATACTTAGATCATGAGTACGTACTACAACATAGTATTTTAGAGCAGTGTTATACTTTTCTAACATTAATTTGACCTACTATTGTATGTCTAGTAACGGTTTTGAACATAATTTTGATCTTAAAAATATATAATACTATATGCTTGGATTAATTGTTGCTTAATATTCCAATTCGACTTTATCTAAACCTTAATGGATAAATAAATCAGTTATTGAAATTACTTCATTTTACTCGTCAAAATTATTTATATTTTAAATGGAAATAAAAAAAAAATTTCACATTTTTAAATTTAAATTTTAAATTTTTGGAATATTTTATATTCTTAATCTGAAATATTTTTATATAATTGTATATAGTTACACTTTTTAATACAAAGTATTATTAATGAAGGTATAAACCCTACTAACAATTATATAGTAAAATATAATTATATAGTAGTTTATTATTAGTAAAATTCTTAACTTTAATTTTATTTCACTTACATAAGATTCAGACTAATCAACACATAGAATAATTTGATTAAAATTCTGAACTTCATTTCTCGAAGTAGAAATACAAATTAAATTACTCGGAGCTTTATGAAAACTAAAAACTTGCAAACAGGAATAAAAACACTGGCAAGTAAGTTTATCTTCACATCGGGATATAACATCACGTAATCCAAAGCTCAGATATATACCTTCTGAATATCAAGGAGAAAAATTACGCGCTTTTATAGATACAAATGAATAATAACTTATATACACAAGATGAAAAAATACTTATTTGCTTTAGAGATGATATAAAAATATAATAAAATTGATCACATTCTTCCAGCGAGTATGACGATCAAATCGTTTTGTCCAATGGTTAAAATAATAACAAATACAAATTTCAAATTCAAAATGTTTATTTAATCTATTGGGCGTTTCCGTGAATCAGTGATGAGAGCTTTGGTCTTGCAACCACAAAATTATAAGTTCACTTTTTGTCTAGGACAACTTGATATAAAGTAGTAGTAGTATTTGTTTCTACTTAATAATTTGGATCCAAAGTATGTTTCCATGTAATATGTAAATATAATAGCACTTTTTTGATATTGCTGAATCATATCAAAAATATATCATTAGTATTAGAAAAATAGAAAAAGTCAAGTGCTGGTCGAGAGTAAAAAATCATATTTTAATAAAAAATATGATCATATTTTACAATAAATATGTAACAATTTGAGAACAAAAATCACTAAGTTGTCTTTTATATTTACTGTTTGTAAATTACATATTTAATCACAATTTGTAGACTCATAATTGGTCGATTGCGATCCCTATATAATACTTAGAAAATAGCAATTCGTTCCATGTTTTTTATTATATTTTCTAAATATTTGAACAATTCCTAACCAACATTTCCAGATCTTAGTGTTACATCTGTTAACAAAAATATTCACAAAGGAGGAGTATAAATACATTTTTAGATAAACATTGATTAGGAACTGTTTCTTTATAATTAATTGGTATTTTTTCACAATATCATTTGATTTTGATAGTAATAGCACCAATGGTTTTAACAAACATTCTGAAATATTACAAGCCGACAAAAAGTATTTTCCTAAATTCGATTTTGATCGAAGTTTAGTATGCTCTTAAAACATGTAAAATACCATGTTCCTGTGATTCAATATTCAAGTATTTAGGATAGTACATTATCAATAAATATTATTGTTTATGTATATTGAAAACTTTATGCTACTTGCTTTAACTTGAGACAAATTACCATATACACCTAGTTTGGTACTGTACTTGGAAGCTCATTTTTGTATATTTGACTCCCAAGTATGATATATAATTTCCAGTTTAAATAAAACTTATTACTTCTAAATGTTACTAAATAAGCCAAAATATATTCTCTCGTTACATAGCACAAGAAACATCTCGATTTGTCTGTTTTATGGCTGTATACTTCAAACATTCCGATACTGAAATCCCATATCAATTTCATACAATAAAATTTATTATTGTATTGATGCATTGTAAGAGGATCTTTGTTATACGGAAAGTCCTTGTTATTTTACCCTCCTCTGATCTGACCTTTGTCGATTTCGTTATTTTTCAGTCGATTGCCGGTGTGTTTGCCAATTAACAAGACTACAGAGTCAGTTTGATTCCATTCATGCCACGTACAATCTGGTCGAGGCCGTAATCACATAGAACTTGGAAAATCATTCTTTAAAATCGTTAATTAGAATACAAAGAGCATTATTTTTATTATTAAAAATAATTTGGGTTTATTTACAAGCATTTAAATGCTGTAAAAATGTACAAAGAGTATATGTTTTTATGGATGTTATTAGGTTCATTCATTAGCATTGCTGATTTTTTTTTTCTAAATTCATTTTTCATAAATGAGCCAATTATAGAAAATTATTTTTACTCTTATGTTCAATTGTTTAACTTGATGAATCTATATAACAAGATAATTTAGTGTACAGATAATCTAAATTTTTGAAAATATTTGTTTTATAATTAATAAATTGCAAAAGAATTCAGGGATCCAGGTATGAATGGCATTTTCCTCAAGGCAAGTTACATGAACTGCCCGATATGTGTAAAAATAATCATTTAATGTTTGATTTT
Organism: Ctenocephalides felis; assembly: GCF_003426905.1. NCBI lineage: Eukaryota > Metazoa > Arthropoda > Insecta > Siphonaptera > Pulicidae > Ctenocephalides > Ctenocephalides felis. The sequence goes on from NW_020537646.1 coordinate 30,207,727, forward strand.
TATATTATCTACCTGTCTGAAGGTCTAATTATTTACCTGTGTAAGTGTCTACCTGAAGAAACATCTGCCACATTGGCTGGTGGAAATAGTTTTTATTTTGAACCGTTCATTCAAATAGATTATTCCGTGCTGTCGAAATCGTGGACAAAAATTTGTATCCATACAAAACTCGTGCACACATCATCAATCAATTTTTCTGAAGTATTTTATAATGTTTAGAAGGTCTTTAAACTTGAAGATATGCGAAATTACCTAAGAGAAATTATTAATGTTATGAAGAATTTTTTTATTTATTATTTTGTCCTAAGTTAAGAGTTCTATAATGATTTTTTAAATATTCTGGTTATGAACGTCGTTTTATGGAAAGAGCAATCCATTGTTTTAAATATCTCTATTTAATATATTTTTTATCATTGGAATTTCTTTAATAATTTTTAATTTTATACAGCAGTGGAAAGCACTTTATTACTGGGAAATATTATCATGTTTAAACTAAAATCACTAATGGTTGATAATTAGGCTATCCTTAGTGGTCACTAAAAATAATTAGGTCATTATTAGGACTATGTTGCATATGGACTATACAACTTAAAAACCTTATTCATAAAATAAATTTGCTAAACATAAGGTAACAAACTCGATTATACTTTGCTTTAATTTAGTTTATTAAATAAAATCACATACTTATGTGCAATAAAAAAAATACATGTGTAGAAAATTTAACTGGTTTTTGTCTGCAATTCTTTCTATAAGCTGCACAACTAACTTTTAGCATACGATCCTGTCTGCTGCTTTTTGTTCCAAAATTTTTGATCTCAAATTGATTGAATTTCTTATATTTTTCATAGACACAAACGATGGCATTAAATTTTCCTGGACTAGAATAATACCATGTGTATTTCTAGAATTTTCACTTAGTGTAGATATTTTTTCATGATATCATTGTTTCGTAATATATTTTTGATTTTTATTATACTTGTCTCGTGTTTATATCTCGAATAAACATAGTTGACACAGCATAAAAATAATGACTTGAAAAATCAGTATTTTCTTACTGTTCTGGTGTAAACATGCAGCTGTGTATCATTTTCTCCAATCAGAAAATACATATTGCTGAGCGTGTATAAAAAATTGCCGATGTTTTTATTTTATTGTCACATACCAATGTTATCTATTATATATCGAAGCTTATTCAGCTGTTTGTGATACGTTTTAGGACGTATATTGTGATATTTATCCTTGTAATGACTTTCGGTTCATGACTTTAGTTATTTTCCATTGTTGATGGATTATCAATTATGAATCCAGAAAGTTGTTTTTGAAGTATATAGTTGTTATTACGATACTGTAATTATTGTTAGTGATTTTTCAACTTCTTCACGTTTTGAAGGTTTCTGAACAGTTTGGAATACCTTAGAAAATATATATGTATGTATGTATGGATACAATTTTTCATCCACGTTTACGGGAGCACGGATCAACCGACTTGAATGCTTCAAAGACAATTCGTTTCCTCAAACTTTTTTTGAAAAAGAAAAAAAAATCAAAATTAATTTTTTCCTTAATTTCTAAAAAAAATTTGTGTATGTCAAAAATAATTCGTATTTTAATTTTATTTCTATCTTATTTTCTAAAGCCTACTTATATACTCCAAATAAATAATTCCAACTTTGCAATTCAGTTTATAATAAATATTAGACAATGTCCTTCAATTTAAATCAGATTGATCAATTTCCATTTATTTACTTTTATAAAAACATATATAAACATCGTCGTACAATTTATAAACTCTCATGCTTTTCTTTTAATAATTTGATACATAACATAAAACTAAGTACTATATTACTTTAATATAAATGAAATTTTAATGATAACTACAATAATAATCAGGAAATATATATATATATATATATATATATGTGATATAATAATCTCTTTTAAAACAAAAACCCTTCAGGTGCAAATATTAGTGGTGTCCTTCTACTTCATATTTCTATCAAAACTATTATGCCTGATTAAATATATGTAAAAAGCAGCTTATTACTTGTTCTATATTTTAAATATTATGATAGGACCTCGTCTTATGTGCAAATAGTGGTTTCGTCCTGCTAACAATTTTTTCAAATTTCAAGTTACAACAATTTGAACAACTGTAAAATTCATGCAATTTTTTCATATAAATCTAAAATATTTTGATATGGCCTCCCCTAAGGAGCAAATATTGGCTTCGTCCATCGACTTCATCGAAATGATTGCAAATTATGAACTTGATATGGACATTTTTATAAATAAAAGTATTTTGAATGCAAGTATAGTTTTTATGCATGGTTTCATTAGTCACATATCAATAGGCATTCAGTATAGCATTCAGTATTATATTTGCTTTTCTATATACAAATAATATATTTGATAATTTTTTTTAACTTATTTATTTTCAGCAGAAATCCACTTTTGAGAACAGATTTTCTAGAAACACTTCAGAAATAAAATAACTCGCTAGAACAAAGGGTCCTTCACAAATCGTGAAAAATACACAATAAAAGGATATATCTTAGATATTATGATTCAGAACTAGTGAATAAAAACCATTAAAAACGTACAAAGACAATAGTAGTGACGTTGAATTAATATAGTTGGACTTTTGAGTAATAATTTTACTAGTTGCGATTCGTAGTTATCGTTTTTTTTATTTTTGAGCTATATTTTAATCACTATTCGTTTTTAAGTGTTTGTGTAGTTTCATAAAGCCTTTAAAGTGTTTTAGTGCAGTGATAGTGTCTTGTTTCCGGTTTCTGATTCCTGGTTCCTGGTTCCTGGTTCCTGGCTAGCTCTCTTCTGGAAATCACGAGGGTAATACACTGATTTTTTAGCACAAAATGATATTTTATAATATATAGAAAAATTGCTTAATTTTCTTTTCTATTTTTCAGACAACAAATTGGTAATCGTGATGTTCCAGAAGAATCGGTGATTTTTAACGAAGGTCAGTGCATTTTCATTCATATGCATGATTCTAAGGGTACGGTCACACGTCTTGTTGTGCGTTAACAAAAAACCGTTTAGTAGGTTATAGTTAGGAAGTTCAGAAATTATTATATAATTAACATTTTTTAGTGTAGGCAAAATTGTGACCGTACCCCTTACTAATCCACAAGTTTCTTTCAGCCTAATAAAATAGTTTTTAAAATATAAGTGAGTGTAGTAAATAATAAAATTCGCGTAAATTAATTAATTATTAAAAAAAGTGTGCTAATTGAATAAATTTGGCATAATTTCGCGTAAAACAAAGTGTGTGAGAGTGAACAGTTTGACTCTGTGCAATTTTGCTAATAAGAGATGCTGACGTCCGTGCAGTCTGAGGTAATTTCAAGTATATGAACAAGATTTTAAATAACTGGTTGATTATAAAAGTGCATGACCAATTCTTCACCAAATACATTATAAGAAATCTATTATGTGCAAGTATAAATAGAATGTTGTCTAAATATTTCACTAATTAAAAAAATACAAACTGTATCTGATAAATAAAAACTTGATTTGACGCCTCTGATATATATCCCCTAAACAATATTTAAACTATATGCTATTGTTCAATTTCCATTCATTCGATTAAAACTTTTTTAGAATAAAGCAAAATTATTCTATCCATTCTTTAAGCTTTATTTTATATGCGACATTTATTTTTCATTTGTCAATCATTCTGGCATTGTGATGCAATATACGATACATTTTACTCCGTACTTAAAGTTTCGCGCGGTCGGCTCAGGCAGCTCGCGATATTACATCATAGTCGATATAAATCAGCGTGTGCAACTTGTTATGCAAGCGCCCAAGCGGCTAGAGATAACACTGACTGACATTGTCGACAATATCGAAACATTGTGGGAAAAATCTGACAGAAACTTCATAATTAAAACGGAATTTTGAATAGGACAAATTTATCAATAATTTGATAAATTAACTATTGGTGCCTGGCATCGTGTCTTAAGGCAAATTGCTGAAACTTTCAATAGCGTAATTTAAAATTTTTAAATGCTTTAAATTTTTTAAAGCATTGGCGCTATATTGCGATTTTAGATATAAAATATTAAAAGCGCGCAAACGCCTTAAAGCAATATAAATTTTGGTACGGAACCCATAGAATTGTAAAAATTTGTACTTATAATTCAAATGTCTATAAAATATTCCATAATTTGTTGTGCATAGGAGAAATATTTGGCGTTAGAATATTGAAACGTCAATGGCCTTTAGATTTAGTCTTAGATTAGCTTCAATATATCATTATCTTTTTAATTGGTAAACTAAGATCTCATTGGAGTTCTTCTTAGGCATCGCTCTCAAATATTGTCAATTTAGCTTTTAAGGAATTCTTATGTATTTCTGATTGCTGAATAAAACAGAGTTAAAAAAATTGTTGTGCATAGGTAAAATGATACATTTTGACCCATAAATATCATTTTTGAAGCTTATTTCACTGGATTTTCAAAACCACTGAACCTGCCTTTCTAAGAATTTGATCAATTCTTCATTATGTTAATACAAGTGAAACGATTTTTTGAACCATTTAAATTGGACGCTCCGTTCTATTAAAATTAACATCCTTCGCACTTTTTACCCCGTATCTTTCAAACATCAATGACTTCTTCTGCCAAACACTTATCAGCACGTCTCCACATGAATATTTTTTGAATCAATTAAATCAGTTGATTTTTGCTCTAGAAATCGCGGACAAAATACACACATACATAAATTTATTTTTTTCTAATGTATGCCAGAATGTTCAGATGGCTTTGAAACGTAAAGATATATAACAATTTTCAATTTCGATTTTTTTCTGATTACTAAAACGTACGGGAAGTTAAAGTACTCGTGTTTAATCCAAGTTTCTTCATTAAATTTACTGATTTTTAATTTAATCTTGAAATTTATTAGGTATGGTCTCTCAGTAATATTGTACAATTACTTTGATAATCATTCATGTAATAACTTTCAGTTCATGACTTTAGTTAAATCCTATTGCGAGTGGATCTGAATATCAGTTCATTTTGAACACTCCATGATTTTTTTTGCAATAAAATTTTTTAAATTATACATAAATCTGGAAATAAAACCTAAAGTTTCATTTTATTTATTTTAACTGACAATTGAAACTATAAAAAATTCAACAATTTTTATTTATTTTAAATAAATAAACAGCAATATATCAAAATTTAATTAAATATGAGGATAAAATAAATAATACCGTTAACGAGGACCATTAGGCAGTTCAATTAAAAGTTTTTGTATTAAATAAAAAAGCAAATAAATTGCATCCTAAGTATATCTATTATGCATTTCAACATGTTCATCAGTATACGTTTACAAGTCCCATGCACAGTTAGTGTAAAAAAACACTTTTGGATGAATTTATCCCTGGAAAACAATTACATTAAAACTTTAGTCTTAATTATTAATAATATAATTAATACATAGACACAAGACTGTTATTCTTCAAATATAAATCACAATACTAATATTAGTATCAATTTTTAATTAAAAAGCTCAGTTATACACTATATTTTACTAGAACACAATGCAAAAGTGAAGTGAATTGAAATTTAAAGTATTACATGAACCTTTTTTGAACTGCAAACATACATAATTAAAGAAGTAAAAGATTGATACAGATTTTTCCATACCACGTAATTCTTTGTTGCAAAATACTAATAATAATTTTGGACAATTTTTCAATTTTGGACCAACTTAGATGTTAATATGATATTGTACCTCTAACAAAATGTAGTGCAAGAATACTTTGTAATCTCATGTGTTGATATATATAGTTGATAAAAAACTAAATAAAAAATAATCATGTATATACATTAATATATGCTTGATATCCACCGCAAAATATTCATTGCTATAAACATATTTGCTGAATCATTCCCAAGATCAATCGACTGTAAGTGATAGCTTATTATTATAATTTGCAGTTTTTGTTTACAAATCAGTCAATTATTTTCGATAAAAGTATCTATATCATTTATTTTTCAATAAGTTTAAAGAATATTTGTACTCTACGGTAGACGTTGGATAAATTTAAAACCTAAAACATTGATTGTCCGACTACATTGCTCGCGCTTAAACATTTGCTGCGCTATCCCTGCATATGTATCCATGGCAATAAATTCCCGAATCGATTGCAAATTCCAAACTAATTAATTTTGTGAATTGATATTTAAAATAATGGATTTTCCGGTTTTATATTTAAAAAAAGAACAGCATCATCAATATATTTTCTGTAATTCCCACCACTATGTAGTACAATCGTCGGCATGCGGAGGTCGCTGAACCGCTCCGGGCTGGAAACTTTGGATTACAATATACATTACAAGTGAAGATGCACGAGAATGCACATATATCGGACGACTGAAACACGACGGAGATGTTGGATGGGTTCCTAAGTGACTTGGATGAATATGTATATATTTAGAGATGGATATCTCATCTATGTTAAATACACATATAATATTCAACGATGACAAATATAATTTTGACCGAGTTACAGAGTTGAGAGGAAGTTGAAATGACAATGGTGTGATAATAATGATTATTGCGATGAGGTACAATTCACCATTGAATTTTATGAATATTGCTAGCAATAAAGTGACTAGCTTACACACAATGTATCAATATTAGCTTAACGATCTCTTGTGTACAAGAAAAATACAACTAATGTCAAAATCGTTATTTAGTTGCAGATATTTGTACCCAAGCGCTTGCTAATTATCACACATTCCACTATTTGAATACAATATTCATTACTCCGATCACAGAAAATAGTCCTAATTCAATGAAGCATTTTAGAAGCATTATGTTTACAATTTCAGATATTTTTTGTATTTGTTTAGCACTCAAAATTGTCTATAATTTGTGGCATACATTCCTTAATACAGTAATTCTTCAAAGCAATTTAGTAATAGATATTTTTTTGTGTGATTGTACATTCACAATAGTGGTATGATATTTTGCAGAATTACCCAACAACGCTTTTTTTACTTGATACCGTATTTAAGATCTATAACCCAAATCAAAAAATGATATCACTACTGCTTCAAATCAATAGTAAAGTCATGGCCATGAAAATATATTAAACAATTTAGGATAGATCAAAATAATGCATAGTCTGAATAATCTATCCAATCTATCGACTTATTGTAATAAATATTACATAATTATTAACAACTAATTACATAATTAAAAAATCATTTTTTTCAATCTAGACGAAGCTAATTTGCTTAGAACTAAACATTAATTTTCTTATGCAAATTAATTTTGATTATTTAATATAATAAATATTATTTATGATATGCACATACGAGTAAAACTGATATTCTATTAGTCTAATGCTATTAGATATGTTTTTAGTAAATCATACTTTATTTCCTGTTTTAGTAAGTAGTATATATCAAACTTCTAAAAAATTGACAATAATACTCAAGATTTTTTTCATGGTGAAAGATTGCACACATAGCGAAATTTATTTAAATTAAACAAGAGAGTGTGCTGTTTTTTTGCATTATTGTAATACATAAAATTATTTCTCTATACATAATTTTGTACTGTTATGTACTGTTTGTAATGTTTGTACTGTTTTTCATACGTGCAGCAAATGATTCTGCTTATATTTATGTAAACTCAAAGAAAACTAGTGGGGCGCATGGCATCGTGCCTTAAGGCAAATTGCTGGAACTTCCCGTACCAAAAATTTTTTTTTTTTTGAAAAGATTAACATTTTTGAAAAAAATTTACTCTAAAAAAAATAGATTTTTGAGGAACTATATAAATTTTTGACAAAAACTTACTTTTTGTTGAAAAATTTATTTTGAAATATTTTGGAAATTCTGAACTTTTTTTCAAGGCAATCGTACTGCTTTAATGCATAGAGACTAAATATCGAAGCGCGTAAGCGCCGCGTCGCTGTCTAACGCATAAGCATTGGTACGGAACCCATAGGAATGTTAACAAAATGTATACTTATTGTTAAAATCTCTATAAAATATCTGATAATTTGATGTGCATATGTCTAATGTCTAATGATTATTGTTGACCGCCAAATGTTATTTTTTTTTTACTTTTTTTACTAGATCTCCGAAACCGCTAGACCCAATTTCATGAAAATTTGATCAAATCTTCATCTTGATAATGCAAGTAAAATGTTTTTGAATTATTCAAATTGCTTCATCCCGATTCCTGAAATCGTCGACGAAAATTTGTATCTGAACACACACAAATGCACGCACACACACACATACATCAATTTTCTCTAAGGTATGCCAATATATTCAGAAACCTTTGAAACGTAAAGATATATAAAAATTTTCATTTTCGATTTTTGTGCGATTACTATAACTTACCCTACGGAAAGTTAATTATAAATAAATCAATTTATCACCTCCAGAACATTAACAATCGTCATTTCATTTCGAATAAAATTTCAAAAAAAAAAATAGTTACCAAATTTCCACAAAATTGAAAAAGTGCTCCCGCATAGTCACAGTCTAAACGCATTTGCAAATAATTCTGTGCGACATTTTCACTTATACTGTGCTTAGCTTGGCGGCATTTTCATTTTTTCAATAATTTTCACAAAATTGGAAAAGTGCCCCAATACATAAACAGTCTAAACGCACTTGGGTAAACATTTGTACCAGAGTGGCGCTTAGACTGTGCTTAGCTTGGGTGATTTTTTTAATTTTTAATCCAAAATTACAAAAAAAATTTTTTGAAAAAAAAATAAGAAACAAAATTTTTTTTTCCAAAATCATTATTTTGTTGAAACAAGCAGAAAGTTCTTTGAGTCATTTAAATCTGACACTTAGTTCTCTCAAAAACTGCCATTTTTTTAACATTTAGCTCTGTATTTCCGGAACCGCTGGGCCTACCTTTGCCAAAAACTAACCAGCATATCTCCCTATCAATAGGAATCGAATGTTTTTTAAACCATTCAAATAGGTTGATCCGTTCCCTCAAAAACTCGCTTTCTTTTTCTGCACTCTTTGCTCCATATCTCCGTAACGGCTGGACCTGCCTTTGCCAAAAACTAATCAGCACATCTCCTATCAATAGAAATCGAATGTTTTTTAAACCATTCAAATCGGTTGATCCGTGCGCCCGAAAACGTGGACGAAAAAAAGCGGACATACAAAACACACACACACACACACACACACACACATCAATTTTTCTGAAGTATGCCAAAATGTTCAGAAACCTCAAAACGTCGAGAAATGTAAAAATTTTTGATTTCGATTTTTGGACGATTACTATAACTTACCCTACGGGAAGTTAAAAATCTGATTAATTGGGAACAAATATATTTGCTGAATGACTATAAACAGGCATGTTTGTTGTCCTACGCAGTTTGCTAAAAATGTCAAAGATAATAAGTATAACTTGAGAGTTCATAAATTAATTTCTATATTTTTAGATGTTTTTCTTCATGCGTAAAAACGAATAAACATTAAGCGGGTTCTATGTACGTAATTTTTAAGAGGATTTGGAAAATACCTTTTACAACAAAATACTTAATATATTACCTAATATCCTTAGTAAGAAAACGATGAATGAAGTAAAAAACAGAACTGTATAAAATATGTATGAAAAAAATGCGGACTGGAAAAAATATGAGCACACAAATAATACACTTGATTCTCTTTGAAAATCCTCTTAACTTACGCATGAATATCATCCAAGCTTTCATCTATATAAGACTTTAATGCTAATGATATAAAAATTCTAGATATGCCGAAGGTGCGCTTAAAAAGAACACCGAAAGCCAATGACAAGATAAAAATTCATGAAAAATATTAATGGCCCAAGAAAATTCAACATAATTATTGAACGTTTTTCCGCAAAAACCCATTCAGTAAATAATTAACTTTTTGAAAACGGCATCTTCTGCGTCTTTTTCGAATAAATTTACGGTGGAGACGCCTTGTACATTTATCCTTTCCTATATCATTTTCATAATTAAAATAAATATCTAACAAAATTGTCTTAGAGCTTTTGATGATTATATTTGTAGGTCTTATGAAATGATGTATGAATATTTCTGTCAGTAATTTGCAGATCCGTCTAATTAAACATAGAATGAATTTTGTACTAGTATCAATAGGGCGATCTAGAGCATTATATAAAAAATCAACTTGATTAGTTATTTTCATGGAAACATTTTATTATACAAACTTGTTTCAGAATATCCTATTATTCAAATACCAAATTGATGCAACGATTAAATCAAATCGAGCATTCAAATCCAATAAAATTATTACAACGATAGTAATGCACATAATTTATCCGCTTTTAAAATAAATTGTGCAGAATTTTAATTATAATCTGGTTTTCTCTGTTATTAATGTATCCGCACCGGTGGAAAAAAAATATTAACACGATTTTCGAAGCATTTCCTGGCCATAACGAATGAACTGTTCTGGCGATTAATAATTTATGAAATATCTATTAATTACGATATGAATTATATGAGGCGGATCTCGTAAAGCGAAATAGTTGGTGATATTTTCAAATAGAATATTTAATCATTATCGCTTGCATGGATGCATTAAAATCTGAATAACACGCATTTCCATGGGCAATAACATTCACGTACTTAATGTGGTTTAATAACAATACGGCGATTTGTGTATTATTTCATGTAATATCAAAATATTTGACTCGTGTGTATCAGATAATGGATTTTGTATTTTGGAAATTCAGCGCGGAACTAATTTAAGGGAGATCTATTTAATATTGTATGAATGTCTGTCGGTTTGATATTAATATTACTCGTCAAATAGGATAATGAGAGGCCTAAATATAATGGATATGCTTTTTTCTATAACTAGATACTATAAACTCGTTTTATGTATTTTAATTTAGATAAACTAATAACACAATTGCTAAAACATTATTTTAGCAATTATAATATTATTCAATCGAATAATTTACTCTCTTGTCAAATTAAAAGTAAATAATTTAACAAAAGGTGTGATGAATTTAATAACTGCTTCTATTTCTGTTTATATTTTAATATCTTTCAATCTATAAACATGAGTTTTGACGTAGTTGCGTTTTTCCGCAGTTTAATTTTCATTTTTTCAATGTCGGTTGCGGCTGACGTATTTTACTACTCGTTGTATTTTGTATGCCGTGCATTGTGTTGTAAGGAATGGTTTTCATTAAAATCCTTGCGACTTGATTGCAATCAACTGCAGAAAATGTAATTTAAATATTATTATACCTACAGCTTGATGTACACGACACACTATGGCGGTCAAGCCTTATGTATTGTGTAGAAAAACTATGACATTTTCAAAACGAAGTCATAAGCATAGAGTTGGTAATTTATATAAATTTATAAAGTAAAATATTCAGAAATGAACGTTTTATCTCTTCAAGTAATACTTCTAAGAAAAATTCAGTTGAACTCATATATTTATTACTGTGAGTGTGCACACTAGTATGAACAGCATTATGAAGTTTTTACATACATGTTTATTCAATATGTCGAAAACGGATCAAGCGATTTAAATAATTAAAAAAACATTCGATTCCTACTGATAAGGAGACGTTCAAATTAGTATTTGGCAAAGGCAGGTCTAGCCGTTTTGGATATACGATGCAAAATTTGGTAATTCCGGTTTTGACATAACGGAGCGTCCGAATTGAATAATTAAAAAAAATTTTACTTGTATTGACGAAATGAACTAGTAAAATTTTTATAAGGCATTAATTTAAATTTGTTATAAAATTGATTTATATTATATTTAATAATTATTATTTAAATGTTGTTTATTGGTGCTGAAAACTGTTTAAATTATATACGTTTGCATTTTTAAAAATTTGTTTCTTGAGTATTAAACTAATTCAGTTGATTTTCTAACTAGTTCCTAATAGGGAGCCTTATCAGCTGTTTTACTATTTGCAGCACGTATTGTTTACGTGTTTAGCGGCGGTATATAAATACTAAAGCCGAGACAGAACACGAATACGTTATGTTAATATAATTATAATCTCATTTCCACTTAGAATGTTGTTGTTTGTTTTCAATTTCTTATAGCCATCTCTACCGCATACCAGTTGCCTCAGATTATTACATTAACTTAAATTATTTTCAAATTACGGATTTTCGTCATTCTAAAATTATGTTTAAAATGTAATTTGATACTATTTTTCGAAAAAAAAAGTTATTAGTTGTATTGTAGGTACTATTTAAAGTTTCCTATCTGATTAATTTTTTTATTTTTTCAAATTATTTTTCAAAAATGTTAGTACTTTATATGAATTAATATAATATGAATCCTCTCGTGTTGATAAAAATAAATTATAAGCTTCGATTTACGTATTGACGTAATTTAGAAAATATCTTTATATTATATTTGACAAAATAAATACTTGCTAATAGTAATATTGCACAATTTGTAATAGTATCTATTTATATATTTGTTTGAGTGTTTATAAATTTTGTAAATTTTGCAAAATAAATTGCAATTAGGTTTTTTAATCAGAGTACAATATATAAAGAATTTAGCAAAACTATTTTTATTTTTTGGTAATGAATTAAAAATTTCTATCTGCGCGTTTCAATCATTTGAGAATATATTTGATAATTTGCTGAAAGCAAAATTATGTAAATTTGACTATTTCTCTATAACTAAAATTCATAATTTTACTTTTATCAAAATGAGATATATAAATGTTCAATTATCAAGAAGCATCATGTATAAACAACGTTCTTAATCTATATTTTTGTTAAAAAAATAGATTTACAATTCTTTCTGAATATAATACTACAAATATTTCAATGAGATAAGTCTTTTTTTTTAAAAACTGATATAATCACTATTGACGGGTATTCGAATAAGTTGAATTAAAATCATTACTGCTATAAAATTGATTGAACAAAAGTTAAGCTTTAATACAATATAGGACATGCTATTATTCGATAGTTATTTGAACAGACTCTTCAATAAATTGTTCATTGAATTCATTATCTGTTTTTACAATGCTATCAGCTAGTTAGTTTAATGATAGAACATTCATTATTTCAGGAATATATTACAATTATTTTTAACCAGATATCTATTTCAAATTGTAATGCTATACTGATAATTTAATATTGCTATTTGTCATGCAAATTTAATATTTATTATTCTGTACGGATCTATTTATTATTAAGTTTGTATCATTTTTACTCTCTGCTTTGTTGTATATTTTAGTATTGGTTTGCAATTAAAAAGATTTTTTTACCAGATAATATCTCATGGAGGTTTTTCTCTGTTATTTTTTTCTGTTATCTGCACGATCTTATAAATCACAGCGAATGTTCGATGCAGTTGCCCCGCATAGAATATCAATTGTGATAAAGAATTCTGATACCAGGGGTGTATAACTTAAATCCATAATTTATTATAGTATATACATAAATTATGGCCAATAATAGAAGCCAATTCGATAAAAATATTACGTATTTGTTCGGTACTTCTCGAACTCATTGTATAATATGAAAACACAAAATCATCAACTACTACAAAAGTCTTCGCGATGTATAGAAAAAATAATAATTACCTCAAACAGCTTTTTTTTGAAGTTTGGAAAGGATTTAATTATTTTAATCTATCAATATGTTCAATTGATTGAAACTTGTTTTAGCATTAGGGGTGTCATATCACAACTTGTTAAAATGAAATTAAGCTTTAGATATATCATATTTCAATATTGCATATGAAATAGATAAGTTTTAAAAATATTAAAAAATACTCTATTGTTGTGAAAAAAGAGGCAATTGATTATGTAGATATACAAGTAGACATTCTGATAACTATTAGATATTGTTCTACTAAATATGTATTATGCTAATCTTGCTTTTATTTGCGGCTAGAATATGATTAATGCTGAATTTTGATTATAATGAACTTGGTATCAACTTAATCTTTTTTTTTTCAATCGTAATCATAAATATAATCTATGATGCTGCAGTTACATTGCAGATGTTTGTTTGACCCTTACTTTCATTCTTGTTTTACTTCAGATTTATTTTTATTTGTAACTCAAAACACTTCTTCATCATACTCAACATTGTTCAGTTTATCTTTGCAAATAATTAACAATTAGCCAATTTAACTCATATGCTCTATAATGCTTGAATATAATATTAAGTAAAGTAAATATTGTTCAATCACATATCTACACAATATCTGAAGAATAGTCAACAGACACAATTTTTAGATAGACACTAGTTAATTAGATTTATAATTTTGCAATGATGGTAAATAAATAATCATGTATATATTTATCGTGCATTTTGAAAAATACAAATAGAACATAATCTAACTATTACTTTTTATTTGAAAAATCTAGCATTTTGATAAAAAAAATATTTTTAAATATTTGATATTTTTACCATAGTCTTTAATCAATTTATTGACATTATTTAAAGAATTAATAGGTCACTTGTTTTATATTTTATAGTGACGAATATTTTTTGTTATGCTAATATAAAAATTTAAATATTTAAGAAGCGGATAATAATCTACTTTACAAAAAAGATTAACATTGTTGAAATATTGAAGCAGGAAGCTTGATCAAAATTGAATCAAATTCAATATCTTCTACGATAAAATTTCATTAAATTTTAAACCTCTGAAATGCTATTGAATTTTTTCATATACAACATTTCAGACTCATGTGAGTTTTATGAGTAAATTTGCCGATATTGGTCAATTTAAAAGTGTCATTAGTTATTAGTATAAATGCTTCGATGAAATGGATTCATATCAATTGAAAATTTAATCATGTGGTATATAATCGTTAAATGAATTGGTCTAAACTTTATACACAAAAATGATGTAAAATGATTTAAAATGATAAAATAAAAATTAACGTAAAAATGTATATTTTCCATTGAGCGTTGTTCTCACACAAACATTAGCATAAAGGATATGGCTTTTCGTAAAGTTTTCATTACTATATAACTAAGATATAAATAGATAGATAACATAAGTATATTCCATTAAAATTTTGCGTATATTTAATATTACGTTTTGTTAATATTAACCTTCTGCCATCGGGTATTTTGTCTAACATATTTGATAAAATTAAAACATAGATGAAAAAGGTTTAATATTTTCACGAACAAATCACAATATTTAAAATAAGAAAAAACAAAGTACAGTACAATACAGTAGTAATTATGTCAAAAGGTGAATTACAAAAATATTGTTGATAATTTTCGTTATGAATTGATTAGGCTATAGTTTGGCGTGGCGTGTTTGGTATATCAAGCTAGTAGTTCTTTTGTGAATTAGCCAAGAACCCGGATTTATTTTGATACTATTTAAGTGTATAAATAATATGATCAGTATCATTGCCAATATTAGAAACACAAAATATAAAAACTAGATAACATATCTGCACTTTAAATATAAATTAACTATATGAGCATTGTTACTATTTTGCAAAAACTAGATAACATATCTGCGCTTTACAGGGTTGCGTTATTAATCGTATTATGTGGACTCAACTTTGCCTTTTTTACACAAAATCTATCCCATGTATATACTTACTATGTGACGAATAATGTATGTGTGTTGGATTTTAACGCTGTCGGTGTATGCCAGCGAGCGTGCGCGGTTAATCGCTTTTTTATTAAAACGTAATCGAGCGGAAAAAAATCTGCCGCGTAACGCTATCTCCTGAAGCGGTGATGTTGCAATGTCTGATACTGAATAATGGATACCTGAGCTTTGCTTTATAATTCTTCGATATATCTATACATTTACATATACTCACAATCAGATCTGAATGCGTATTTATACGAAAATAATGCATAATTGGTATAATGTGGAAGTATTGCCTCTTTTTTTGAAATATTGACTAAGAGTTGTAAGTTATACGCTTGATAGTTTTCCAGAAGTGATAGTTGAAGGTTATATAAATATAATAATCAATTAAAAATGACTAAATGACTATTCCCAGTTTTACACGAAAGATAGGTTTTATAAAAAATCGTGTAACTCGAAAAATTCACTCTCATATGGAAAAATACTATGTACTAAACAAACATCACTATGAAGAATCCCTTTTTGTCAGTTTTTAATATGATGAATAATAAACACAGTGAACGAAAAATAAATATTAATATATTTTATATCAAACAATAGATTATAATAATATTAATTTATTTCAAATAATTCTGTTATTTGCTCATCTTGGATGAATTTACGCTATCAATTATATATAATCTACGTAGAGAAATAATGTTTAAAATTAATTATGCTTTTTGTTTTGTTATTTCAAACAAACTAGCTTATACACACATAAAATTTATAAATTTGATCATAAAACGGGGAGTTCCCATCTCATATACATATATTCATCATAGACATAACTGCTAAGAATTATTAACTGTAACATACATTTTGTAGTGTCGTATTTTGATGGTAAAATATTTGAACAGTAAAACAAATAAAATGTCCTTGTAGATGACAACAAATTAGAGTTTAGTATTTTTATTTTCTATAAATAAAAAAAAATTAAACATTCTTTTTAAATTCCTCATATAAAACGAGTACCGTGTCAAACGTGGGCTAGGTGTACATATATTTGAAAATATCATGTCAAGTTAAATGAATAGTATGATTTTCATTTTGTATACTATTTATTCTAGACATATAATATTATATTAAAGAACCAAAATTAGTTATAATTTTACAAAACAATTAATGAACAAATTCAAATCAACAAAGTACTGAATATCTAGAAAAGCACCAGAAGATTCATAAATCATTTGTCATTTTATCAAATTTGTTTTAGCTCAATATTCATTTTTGCAATTTTGCTTTTGGTATTTTTTGAAATGAGAAAGGACATCTGCAAAGATCTTTCTAAAATAAGACATACTCTAAAATATCAATAATTTCATGTTTTATGTAATACAAACAACTTGAAGAGTGATTTATTTTCTAAATTACATATCTCATATCCTCAAACCTAGCTCAAACTAAGGCACATTATTATTAATTTCACGAAGCCATTTACATTTCTATGGATACGGTTTTATCATGAATGTAACACGAAAAAACTCGTTTAGAATAAAAACTTTTACATGATTTTAAAATTTTTGTAGCGGTTTTGAAATTCACTAATTTTTTTTTCTCACTTTATTAGTTTCTAGTTTTTTTTGATTTATGATTATAATTGACATACCTAATAAGCCAGTCATAGTAAGTTCACCTCGGAATTCAAGATAGATGATAAGGGTGTACGTACATACTACATGCAGGTTTTGAGACAACTTTTAGGTGTTACAGACTTACTGCTTGGGAACCTCGAATTCGGAGATTCTTGCCTAATTTAAGCTTAAATGACTGAACTATAATGTTTTTACTAATCATTGGATTTATATTATATTGAGGATAATTAGATATTATATCAAATTATATATATTTTTAGGTTTTTTTTGTGTGTAATGCTCATAAAATATGATGCATTTTTATATTATTTTTGTGATGTAGTTTTATAATGCATTTTGAATTCAAAATCAATAATATTGTGGAAACACTTTATTTAAACCTTCAACAGATTTATTTTCCAAGTGCAAAATTTCATTCAAATCTGTACTTTTAAATTGAACGAAATTGAAACAGCGTTGGTACAAAAAGTCTTGCCGCTGCAAAAACATCACTCTGCTATTAAATTCAAATATTTCACATGCCTTCAAACTGGGCACCAAACACGTAGTGAAATTTTTAGCCGTGCTCTACTTATATTTGACATTTGATATTTCCATATGGGTGCTACGTCTGTGTTTCAAATAGATGTATTATTCCAATGTGTGGGATGTGCACATGTGGAAGTTCATTTTGAATTCAAGTACAATCCTATATTACGTGACATGACGTCTCTATGTGACAATGCAGCTCCTGCAATGATGTGCATTTTAGTTTCTTGTTTTAGGTCTTCATTTTTGAAATAGTTTTTGTTTGTTCGGCGGTTGCTTTTTTTTTGCAACCTGTACGTGTGTGTGCCTTTACTACGTTTGTTCATCCGACGAATTCGAATTTTCTCTACCCAACCCCAAGAGCGCGAGAGCGCGGCTAGGCGAAATAAAAATATTCATAATACGGTTTTTTCTTTTCAAAGGTATGTGGAGTTGTTCGCAAATGTTTTTTCCCATGCATAAAAATTGCGAATGTAATTTTATATTCAAATGAATATACATTTGCTTGAACTTTTAAACTTTTTCTGATACATGCAAGTCTAATGAATGCTTCATGTAGCTTTTAATTATGTAATATAATTTCTAATATTAAGAGTAAATAAAAATAACATTTCTAAAGCTATATTTAAAAGCCCATAAACTGGGTAGTGAAAACACAATTGAATGTAATTAATATAAAAACTAATTCGAATATTATTATAAAACGTCTAAAGTTAAGAGAACTTGATGCACACAGATAATACATAATTGTAATATCAATGCATATCAAATACTGATTTTATGGCAATCTTCATATTTTTGAAAAATTTCATTCTTTTTAAGCCTAAATTAAAAAACGAGCTAAAGCCTTTCAAATAGTATTAATTTATAAAACATCTCAATAAAATAGTATTATCTAGTAACAACTTCATTCAAATGGATTAATAGTCTAGAACGGGCTTATGCTACAACAACTATAGTTATGCATATATAGTTATATAAACACGAAATATTGCATATGTACCATATTAATACAATTCTATGCGCCAGTGTTCATTACTTTTTTATATTTAATTTATATAAATATCAATTACATTTGTCTATGAAATATTCATTAAATTTTTATGCTGTAAGAAAGAAAAAATGGGTATTTAAAATTTTTTGATCATTTTTAAACACTTTTATAATTGAATATTGAATAAAATGGTTTTTGGAATTTAGTGAAGGTGTTAAATACCCATTCATAAAAGTTGATTCAAATTAAAAACTAGTTGGTATTGGTATTTTGCCTTGAGGCAAGTTACATGAACATCCCGATATGTGTAATTAATCGACTTAATAAATAAAAAATAAATTAATTTATGAGTGATTAAAAGTGCGAGTGGATTTTTTACACATATTTGAAAACTATCGAACACGTTAACTCGGAGTATTTTCTAGAAGCAAATTTTCACAAATCAATAATTTTTATTATTGAACCAGTTCCGAAGGTTTTTAATGATTTAGTATGTTCATTAAGGCCAAGTACTCTATTGTTATACCTAATTGGTCTAATTTTAATTTTAACTAACGTTAAAAAAAAAGTTTTATAAGACCATGATATATATCGCCAAAAAGTTTCATAAAAATCGTCTTAATTTTTTTTTCAACAGTTAATTACAAGAAAACGGCTCGGTAGATTTTCATCTAAAACTAATCAGTGTTATTCCCAACTAATATCTTCCGATCAGTCTTTTTCAAAATCGATTTGGTAGTATGAGTTTAAATGTAGACGGAAAGTTTAACACTTTTTCCAAATTACAAAAAACGGTTCGGCAGATTGTCTCACGTCCTCATTGAGATACATCGAATGGCTTTTAAATTTTTGAAATCGGTTCAGCCGTTTTTGAGAAAACGTCGATATACGGTAAGAAATCTCTTCACACACACACATACCTTTTCCAAATTTGGTCTCATTCGGTCCAGAATGGCTTGAAACGTCGAGAAAACATGAAATTAACGAACCGGATTTTTGAAAATGTATCATCTGCTTCTGTTAAGATCTTACTCAAACACCGTAGCTGCAATTCTTTGGTCCATATATTTACTTTACATAAAAAGTGAAACAAATTAATTCTAAATCTAACAATTTTACGGTGACTATTCTACATGTTTCTATCACTTTATTTAATGTTCGCTTGTAACATGGCATCGTGGAAAGTGCTTTTTGCGTACCGGCATATATGTCTCGAGCTTTAGTAACCCTCACTTTGCGATAGTCTGCTCTCTATTAAGCCCTAGGCGAGGTCTGTTATAAATAAACGAAAGTTACTACCCCTGAAGGGATCCGCGCCATAAGTGGTACACATATAACGCACACTGATATTTTTGTCTGTGTCTAGTTTCCTTCTGCAGATGTACGAGATCTCATGCTCGAAACTAAATTTATTATTTTGCAAATTGCTGCGACAACTGGGTGGAGACAGAAGTTACAATATGTTGCTCATTTGAATTTTATGAATGCTATTCTGATTTAAAACTGTTTTGTGCGCTTGTTTTACTGAATCAACAGATCTAGTTTGTATAAAATATACAGTAGTTCATTTTTAATTACTTTATTGTGTACTGCTTATTGTGTTAAAATTCTTTGATCAAAGTAAATTGAAAATATAGAATATTTAGAAAGCAAAAATTTTATACATTATGGGTAACTAGCATCATATCATTAAAATTATGCTGAGTACAAAAGTAATCTAAGTACTTCCTATGTAGCTTTAATAATTATGTATATTTTTTATAAATATTTTGAAATATGAAAATAGATGTTGAAAATTAAATAATTTGGTTTTATGAATATTATTATATAATGCATTTTTAATATTGGAGTTCTATTACTTGTTTCTTTCACCACATCAAATAATAATATCATATATTTCATATATATAAATCATGAAAGAAAATTTACCAGTACAATCATTGAGTGAGATGATTATAGGCCGATGTAGAATAACAGTCTGGTAAATTTTTGCAAACAGAATTTCTTGGAAATATTAAGTGTTCAACTTTTAATTGATGTATGATATTTAGGTAAAGAAGATTGTATAAGGTATATACAGAGACATAAAATTATGTAAAACCAAAGTTTCAAACTACAAAGTGAAATATTAAGCTTTAAATTATTAAATTTTTTTTAATAATTACGTTTTATACAATATTTTTAAAGGTTCCTTATTTGTTCAGTTTCATGTTTACCTTATGATACATTTAGGGAAAAAAGTTACTTTTGTTATAGAGAACGCTAGTAAAATTTTCGTAAAGGTACTGATTTAGTAACTTTTTGAACAACTTTTGACTTGTAATATTTTTTTTCTTCGTTGATGTTAAATGTCTGTAATCATTGATACGTTTTATATCATTATATTTTCTACAGAGATTCTTTATAAATTTTAATTATTATTGGTACATCAAATCGCGATGATATTGTTTTTTTTTGTAATATTTTACTATTCTTTAGAATCATATACTTAAAGATTTTTAATCTGACTAGGCTTTTATCACTACTAAATAATATGACAAAATAAGAGTTCTTATGCAGTTTCAATAATTTGAAACATATATTTTCACCTTCATGTTGAGATTTTGGTTTTATATAACTTTGTCTTTTATGTATATATACTATACCAGTTTTTAGCTAAATATCGTACATTGATTAAAATATCAATGCTTAATATGTTCAAAAACATCTGTTTGCAAGAATTTTAATACTGTTTTTCTATAGTAAATTTATATAGTAAGTTTTTTCCATGATTTATATAAACTATGTGATAAAATAAAAATTTTCTTTTACTTCGTTAGTTCATTTCGGAGATATAATTCACTTTCATTAAAAATTTTACATAATAGATTCAACATACTACAACATATTATTTTTTTTTTTTTTCATTCTAAGTTTTCATTTAGTTAAATGCAAGTTTTAGAAAAATCTTGCAACTGAAGATCTTTTACATGAAATTGACCATCATATATATACACACATATATATATATATACATATATATAATATATATATATATTCTCTTTACATAAATAACATTTTAAATGCCGGCTTAAATTTCATACGTTTCTTTCCACACTTGTCATACAATTTCGCGTTCATGCGGGCCAACATAAATATTAACATTCCTAATCTCGGGAAAGAAATTCTAGCTCGCCCTGACTTGTTCGAAAATTTATTTGTCCCGTGACAACCGAAAAAACAACAAAAAAGCGACGATAAAAAAGAACACATAGAAAAGTGCTGTAAAAACATAACTTCTGGTAACGCCTCGAAAGAAAGTGACAATGGGTTTGACTATTGTACGGGTTAAGGATCAGGAATGAAGTCGCATACACTTACAGAAAATAGTCTGAGAACATAAAAAGTTGGGTAAAACTTTGATTAATATGTATTTTAAAATTTGACGAATTAATCATATGTTAAAAAAACGTTGCTTGTTTCTTAAACAAAATTTTGCCTCCACTCTGAAACAAAAATCTTGAACAATCTTATTTTCAATTGATTATAATCAGGTTTATACCAAAACCTTCCATGTAATTAATTTATGCATACAATTTCACATTATCAATGCTCTCCATTTCAACTCTCACAATCTATATATTTGTATATTGATTTATATTTGCGATATCAAATATTTAGAATTTCTATTTGTTTACCATCTATATTCTCTAATTTTGAATTTTTTATCCAAATGTCATGTATTTGCTCGTAACTTATAGTATGCTCCAACTAAAGCACAAACAATTATTTGAAATTACCTATGCTTATCTACTACGCAAGTTAATTAAACCTAATTATACAGGGCTATTCTATTGATCTAGTTGTGGTGAATAGTTTTGTAATATATTATTCCAGTAAATTTGAATTTATTCTGATATATTATGCGTAATTAATTAGCCGTTTTGTAACAGAGTTGCAAAGAATTTCATTATGTGACTAATGATTCGAAATTGTCTGCATTTTTCACTTTTCGAGTTAAAATATAGTTTAGTTTTGCAAAATCACAATGATTAGTTATTGAGTATTATATAGATAGGTTATTGAGTATTAGGGTATTGAGGATATTATTATACAGTTCTTATTTGTTTTTAAACTCTTTGCAACTTTCCCCAAAAATATAAACTTTAGGCTTATTTCCATCTTATAACTGTAGTATTATACGCTAGTTTACTAATAGGTTATATTTATATATAAAGATAAATTGTTGTTTCATATTATTGCAAAAAATATAATTTGTCTCATATTTAGTAAACTGAAATTGAATTAATCAGATTTGTGATATAAATTTTTTAACAAATTTATTTAATAATTGAAGAACATACTAAATAGACGTTAATGCAGGAAATAAAGTTTGAATTTTTCTTCTTGTTGTACGATAAGAGGACACAAATTTTAATAAATTTGATCCCATACTATGATAAAACATTCCATGTCAATCAATCGTCTAAAGCCAGTCTCATATATTAACATATGTTATATAAATTTTTTTTCAATTTTACATTAATTTATGCTATTGTTATATGAATTGTGGATTACTAATAAGTTTTAAATTGTACTTTGATCTTATGACTAAATTGATTTA
>NW_020537646.1:30232081-30277951 GCF_003426905.1 Ctenocephalides felis
AATTAAAATCCCCATCCCAAATTTTCTGCAGCGCCCAACGGTCTGCTCTTGATTCGTTGAAACAAGATCTAAGTTTCGTTTTCGGCTGATCAATACATACCGCTCCAAGGACTTTTCCGTCCTCGGCGGAAAATTAATTAGAAAACGCTAGTCAAAGATCGGCGACTCTTTGCAGGTGAGCAAATAATTTGCTTTTGATGAGAATGATTTGAAACATACTTTTAATAGGATTTTACTTTTCTACTATTTTACTGCGTTAATGAGAAAAATCGCGAAACACTATACGTTCTAACTACTTATACATGTGTACATATTACACATTACACATATATCATTGTCTTCTCAAAACTATAAATTGATTAATGTATTCACGAAAATCTGATATTATAGTTATTGATTACAAAAATAACAAGTGGGGTGCATGCATCGTGCCTTAAGGCAAATTGCTGGAACCCACACCGTAATTAAAAATCTTGGTTCGGAACCCAAAAATTTTTACAAAAAATGTGTACACATTATTAAAATCTCTATAAAATACGTGGTAATTTGATGTACATATGTCCATACATACACAAACACACACATATATCCATTTTAATAAGGTATGCCAAAATATGCAGAAACCTTTAAAACGTAAAGATATATAATAATTTTCATTTTCGATTTTGGGTGGGTCACTATAAGTTACCCTACGGGAAGTTAATAATTGTAATGATTATACATATTTATCCATGATATATATTTTTTATAACAAAGAATACTTTTTGAATGCTTATTGTTTATTTCTTGGAGGACCGTTATGCTTGTTATAAAACACTTCAATTGTAATATTAATTACGAGTTTATTTTTAGTATAATTACAATTTTTATGTATTTGTAATATATTCAAAATCAAAAATATTTTATTGATATAATTATTTTTCTGTGATTTTAGAAAGATTTTCTTCCGTTTACCCCGTCATATTAAAGCCTAAATTTAACCTAATTTATAAAATTATTTATATTATTCATATTATAGTTCATGTATTTTAAGTCGAAATACAGCAAACAGAATGTTCTAAATTCATACAATTATTATTTTCAATAAGTATTTGAAATACACATTTTTATTAAGCTCTGTGGACCTATGCATTTCACATGTTTCTAGTTTTTCTAGAAAGGGCTTTAGGTTAATGGCAATTTTTTACAATGAGTATTTCTAAATGTTTCCTTTTTACAATAAATATTCATAGTTCGATTTTATACAAAATGAGGATTTTAATTCTTATAAATTCATCATTAGTAATTTAATGAAAGTCGCCAGGTCAATTATTCAAGTTACTTTACTTTGACTACTAAATGGTGAAATACGATTAATCAATCATAAAGAGTATTACAAGATATCAGCTCTTAAATTAAACTAATATAAAGTTAAACAGAATTAGAAGTTTGTGTAATTTTAGACAATGAACTAAATTGCAGAGTTCTGTTTAAAAAAAGAAATCGATAAGTAAAAAATCAGTACAATAGTACAGTCTCTCATAGCAAGTTTATATGATGCTTGAAACAATATATATTTTAAACAAATAAATATAAGATTATTTTATTTAGTAACTTTGCATTTTGATCACAAAATTCTGGGTTCAAATATCCAATTCAGACAACCTGATATTTAGTAGTGAGATCCGTTTTTACTTCAAAATCTACTTTGAAATAAAAATAGTATTTCCTGTTATTCCCCGTTATGTATGTATAAGTCAAGATATATTATCATTAGAAATATCACCATTATAAAGAACCATTTTGGTTTCAAATACTCAATTCAGACAAGCTGATATTAAGCAGTAGTGATATCCGTTTTTACTTGAATCTGCTTCGAAGTAAAAATGATTTTTTTATTTTCTCTTATGTATGATGTAACTCAAAATATATCACCAACCAAAGAACCATATTCATATTATAGTTCATGTATTTTAAGACGAAATACAGCAAACAGAATGTTCTAAATTCATACAATTATTATTTTCAATAAGTATTTGAAATACACATTTTTATTAAGCTCTGTGGACCTATGCATTTCACATGTTTCTAGTTTTTCTAGAAAGGGCTTTAGGTTAATGGCAATTTTTTACAATGAGTATTTCTAAATGTTTCCTTTTTACAATGAATATTCATAGTTCGATTTTAATACAAATTGAGGATTTTAATTCTTATAAATTCATCATTAGTAATTTAATGAAAGTCGCCAGGTCAATTATTCAAGTTACTTTACTTTGACTACTAAATGGTGAAATTACGAATTAATCAATCATAAAGATTATTACAAGATATTCAGCTCTTAAATTAAACTAATATAAAGTTAAATAGAATTAGAAGTTGCGTAATTTTCAGACAATGAACTAAATTGCAGAGTTCTGTTTAAAAAAAGAAATCGATAAGTAAAAAATCAGTACAATAGTACAGTCTCTCATAGCAAGTTTAATATGATGCTTGAAACAATATATATTTTAAACAAATAAATATAAGATTATTTTATTTAGTAACTTTGCATTTTGATCACAAAATTCTGGGTTCAAATATCCAATTCAGACAACCTGATATTTAGTAGTGATATCCGTTTTTACTTGAATCTGCTTCGAAGTAAAAATGATTTTTTTATTTTCTCTTATGTATGATGTAACTCAAAATATATCACCATTAGAAAGAACCATTCTGGGTTCAAATACTCAATTTAGACAAACTGACATTATTTATTCAAGATTACTTGAATCTGCTTTAAAGTAAAACTTATATTTTTTTATTTCTCGTTATGTGTGATATAAGCCAAAATACATTACCATTAGAAAGAACAACCATTGTCTTTTGCTTTTTATTATAAATATACATGAAAATATATAGGCCGATCTTTAGGTTCTAAAGAAAAATAAAAACACCAAATGTTTACACATTCCATGTCACTACATATTATCGTACTCTTAGTTCCGATCGCTTTTTAAATGATTAAACATAAATTACTTATTAATTATCTAATCATATTTGTTTTGATAATCATTTAATTGAGATTTATTGTAGAAACTGACCGAATAATTACAATGTGTAGTGCGCACTTTTGAATTCATAACACAACCAAGTATCCTGATAATTTAAAACTGTTATAATTAAAATTGTAAATTCGTCTGATTAATTAGGGCTCGCCTATAGATAAACGGTTTTCACTTTGAAATATTGATAGTAATATGTTTCCAACCATGAAAAGTCTGCTTTATTAGATACATTCTAATAACATTATTAAATATGGATAGATCAACGAATGGGATACCATCTAAAAACACGAAGTAAAGGGAAATTTCAGCCTAACAGCTCATAAGACGTATGGTTCTAATTGCTCTTAAGATATAAAAAAAATAACAATTTTTATTCATTATGCAATTTATTTCAAAAGTGGAGCCTGAATATGTGATTGCATTGTACAGCTCACGAATTGCATTTCCAATATTATTACCACAACAACGATCGGCTTGGACTCTCGTGTGAAATACAATTAAACAACATATCACAAATTTAAACGATATTCGAACGATATATGTTTTTGACAGTGCGAAATTTCAGCACGTACAACGCGTTCTAACGAATTTAATATTTGTTCGCGTGCGTATACATTTTCATAATTACAAAACTCGATATGCAACGGATCTCCTCCGCCCACCGAGCCAGAAACTTCTCTTAATTCTCTTCAGGCAAAGTTAATTGAAAAACCTTTTCTGAGATTGTGCTTCTCGCTAAAATTATGTATCGGCGAATTGATATTGGAATAACAATTTCAGAGAATTAATTAAAACAAAATCAAACGAATCTGAAAATACGCATGAATGGAGCGAAAACCCACGACGTTAAATCCAAGCTTTATGGAACATGTTTTTCAAAATTTGTGCCAATTAGGTAAGGCTTTCAACTTTGATATGAGATCACAAAATGCTTACAAATGGTAAAATAATGTATCAATTGCTTATGCAGAATCTGATTTTCATATTTAACTTCCCATAGAGCAAGTTATAGTAATCGTCCAAAAATCGTTTTTGAACATTTTGGCATTCGTTATGCATAAAAGATGAATGTGTGGATAAAATTTTTTGTCCACATTTTCGGAGGCACGGATCAACCGATTTGAATGATTCAACTAGTGGGTGCATGGTACACGCCGTACCAGAATTAAATATACGAGGAAAAAATCAATAATTAAAAAATATTGATCAATAATAATTGTTTTAAATATTTTCAAAGAGATAAATTCTCTAGTTTCAATAAATGTTGAGAAATTTGGTAGAAACGAGATAGTATATACTATATAGTATATAGTCTATAATACGTTGCCAATTACTCACCCTAAAGGACAAATAATTTTCGAATGAAGCAACTGCCCTAAGGTTAAGTAATTGCAAAGATAGCTAACGTAGTTTATTTGATTTATTATAACGTTGATTAATATTATTGCAGTATAAGTGAAGGTAACTCATTTATTTTGGAGTCATCTGGTTATAATTCAAGTGGAAAATTATCGGTATTACTAGTAAATAATAAACTTTGTATCTTTTATAAATATAGTAAGTTTGTTACATGATTTACAAAATTGTGTTTTTGGGAGAACTTCTTAAAATTTTAATATTATATGTTTAAAGACTTTTACATAAAATATAGTTGCAGCAGATACTAGGGATACTAGGCGAGCAATATTGATCAGCAGTAGTTAACTACCAGCAATAATTTTGTTAATTTAACAAGCAATAATTTTGTAAATATAAGCTAGGAATAAATGGTAATTTAAACTTTTGTCTAAGAGAATATACTAAAATGCTGTTCTTAAATACGATTGATTAGTCATAAAATCAAATCATACAAGAGAAGGGGGAGTATCAATGTTTGTGAAAACTTTTTTTTTTTATTGAATTTTTTTTCCTTTTTTTGTTTTTTGTCTTATTGCTAGATAAGTTAGATTTCTCTATCAGTTTCACACAAAAATTACAAAAAATACATGTCGTAACATATCAAAACTATTTGCTGGTAGTTGACTACTATTGTTCAATTTATAGCCTAAATGCCTCTAAATCGAATGTTTCGAAATATATATATATATATATATATATATATATGATATTACGATTCTTAAATATCCGTACATATTTTATAGAAAACCTTGGACAGAACTTAGTATCAAAAAATTCAGTAACTCTTAAAATCAATTTAATCTTCTTGAGAATATCGTATTAATTAATCACGCGAGTGCATTCATGAAAGAAATATGATCCGTATAAGAAGTTTCGAGCTTTTATGAAGTAATTCGAGCTTTCCACCGCATTCGCGACTTCTCATCGATTTGTATTGTACTTGTTCGTCGTGAAACAAAAGTTTTAATTACAGAGCAATTTATCGCTAGCATTCAAGAATCGACTCTATGTGCTTTGTGTGGCTGAAAGGAAAGCTCGCGTTATTTCAACAATAGTCATAACAATAATAGAGCAGGTCTCGCCTGTTGTTATACGTATTCCTCGAATTACCGCCAACATACGAAGTTTGAGTTGTTCTTCCTTGAACTGAACTCATTGTACGATTTTAGTGCTAGTTTAATGGTCAGTGGACTCGATTGTAAACTTTGAAACAAATATTGTATATACTATAATTGTCACATAAGAGTATGCAGTGATTCGTTATTTTTCAGTGGTAGGGTACTTTTGTTTTAGAGTACGCTAGTAACAGCTGGTAAACTAAACTGATTTTGAGATAGGGTCCAAGGGACAAATATGTATGTTTGTTTGAACATGTTCCAATTATTGCATTCAGTCTTCCTTCGACATAAACATGATCTGTAGACTGCATTGTTTAGAGCCAAAAGTACTTTTTTTTGGTTAATTTATTTTAATACTAATTGTTACTTCTAATACTAATTGTACAGATACATATTTGAATATTGTATATTAATATAAAATACTATTTAATGTTATACATACATGTATGTGACATTTATTTATGACTATGAATATGTATATATATAATATTGTTTCAATATGTTGAACGATTTATTTATAGTGAAGGTAAAATCAAATTCATGTAAATGCTTTTATTTTTAAACCCCGCAAGAAGAATTTTTTTAACAAAATTGATAGCTTTTATTTCAACTTCGATAAGTAATTTCACTTATATTAAGTGATTTGTTTCATTGCATATTGTTTATTAATTGCAATGTACAAATTTTTCTTGAATTACATTTTTTGAATAGAGAATAATCAATACCTTCATCTTTTCAGGGTTTTAGAGATAGTAGGAACTGTGTACTATGATGAATCTGTATGATTCTTAAATACAAATGTATATTTATACATTTAAACTAAATTTATTCAATTCAACAATATCTTTACTGTCAAACTATAGAAAAAAATTTATATTACGAATTGTAATATAATAAATGTGAACTTTTTCGCGTTGTTTTATTGTTGACCATATTATTGATTTTTGGTATTGTATCAGTTACTATCGGCTAATTTTATAATTTAAACTGGTTCAAATAAATCCAAATATTAATTTTACAGATTTAATAAGTATTCTAAATATTACAAAAATATTAATTTTACCGTCTAAATTTATTAAATTTTGGCCACATATTGCTAAAAATAGTTTACTTTATGAAAAAAAGATCAACTTGCGTCTGACATATCACAATTATATTCGAATTTTAGATAACTCATACTATAGTATATATATATTTAAAATTAAATTTAGATAACTCATACTATAGTAATACTATTCGAGCAACTACTCCTACTAGAAATATTACTTATTACTAGAAATATTAACATCCTTAACTTGTATAGTCATTGGACGACGTTTATGTATGTTCCATGAAAATTAAATAAACAAAACTTGATCAAGCGGAGTTAAAATGAAGAATCTTACATTTATAAGCAATATATAAACTGAATTGCAAAGTTAAAATTGCAATCAGAATAATGTTTGACACATAAAAAAATAGTAATAAAAACGATTTTTTCTCAAAATTCTTCTCCTTTGAATCATCCGAATCAGACGTTTTTTCTCAAAAACTACTATTTTTTGCATATTTAGCTCCGTATCTTCGAAACGGTTAGGACCTGTTCTTTCCAAAAACTAATCAGCACGTCTCCCCATTAGTAGGAATAGATTACTATTTGAATTCAAATAGGTTGATCCGTGCGCCTGAATTCGTGGGTTAAAAATTGTATTCATACTCTCTCACATACACACATACGCTGACACATACATTTTTTCTAAGGTATGCCAAAATGTTCAGCAAAAAATGTTTTGATTTTTAGACTATTACAATAACTTACTATATGGGGAAGCTAATAAATAATGATATACGTATGTACTTGGTTATAAAAATAAAAACTTTATTCCTTTAATTTATAATATGTTTATATAATTTATAATTAACTAAACAAAACTTTTCACTTTTAAAATATACAAACAAAATCTCGACTCGCAAGTATACTAGTCTATTTGATATATAATGATGTGTCCTCCTAATCACTGTATCAATACCGCCTCTATATCGGTAATAATTGATTATATAACGAGTTCGTTCTTGTAAACTATATATAATTCATCTAATAATAATGATTGTTATGAAAAACACATTATAAAACATATATTTCCCAGTAGTATATATTGATACTACAAAGTTGAAAATTTGCACTAGAAAACTACAGTTTAAATTCAGAGTTTTCTCAATTAAGAATGCAATTGATTATAATTTTATTAAGTATATTTGCGTTAAAAATATATTTGAGATATGTATTTCTTAATAGTAGGTAATTTTCGTAAATCCATCGAAATAAATGAATTCCTATATAGCAGGAAGTATATTTAATCTAATTGTAAAAACTGGTATGCGGTCGTATACAGTCATACGGGAAGAATGAAATTTAAGATAAAAATTTTTTAATTGATGCCAGGACTTTTATTCAAACAATTTATCCAAACCTCTATATATGAATGTATACAACAATAAATACAAATGTGTATACAATTTATAAGACCCACATTTATACACCCATGTATACCTACGTATAAATGTACATTATTTATTGGAACGTCCGCGCATAAGATGGAAAACAATTTTCGGACAGCTATAATTGATTCCTCTTTTATAGCATTCACTAGATATTAATACCCATCTCTCTCAATTATCACTTTCACACGAAAGGCGCCTGCCCACGAAGATGGGCCCACATTTATGCTTTTATACTTTCAGACATATAATGGAACAGATCACATCATATTAGCCGCTTCATATATCATATACTAAGTGGCGTCTTATGAGACCGAATACGTGGAATGAAGTATTCCCCATGAATATGAATTAATATAGCTCTCGTATCAATTTCAATACATTATTTTCATTTCTTACTTTTTGTACTTTGATATTTATCTCTTGTTAAAATAAATTGATTCTTCAAAAGCATACGTTATGTGGAAAAGCATACGGTATTGCGTTACGAACATGCATTTAGTTATACGTATATCATGGGAAATGATTAAACATTGGATAGGAAATATTTTCATCGTTTGCGATATAAGGACGTTTGATGGTAAAAGTATTGATACAAATTTTTTATGAACTCATTATTGCATATGTATATTTTTGCATAGACTTTCATTAAATTGTATAATATTCTAATACATATGTATATATGTAAAGTTCTTAATTCTCAAGTAATAAATAATACTTTTCCTGAATATATATTATTTATGGTGTTAATCTGAACCAATAGCCATTTTTTACTCTAAAAATTCTCAATTTAATTTTTTATTTTAAGTTCAGGGATATGTTATGTTCTTTTCTTCAAAAATGATATATGAATAAATTAATATATATATATATATATATATATATATATATATATATATTTACTTCGCACCTATATAACTAGATCTTCTTAAAATCCAAACAATGAAAAGTATGTTTGAAAATGCGTCGTACATAATACGTACTAATATTAAAATTTAGAATTTCTTTTGTATTACATTTATATTACATATAGATATTGATATATAGGACAATTAATAAGTTAAATAGAAAAAAGGTTTTTTTTTTATTTGAACATTTCGACATTTGATATCATCATTCATCAATTTATATATGATATGATGATTATACTAGAAATAACAAATCAAATCATAACACTTCTATAGAATTTTAATAAACATTAAAACAAAAAATCTTGAAAGATATAAATACGAAATAATGTTGTTACTTTATCAATATAATAATGTATTATAATTTCCTATTGAATAATATTTCTAATAAATGTTAGAATGTTATAAAAAATACCTTATGAAACATTATTTCCCAGTAGTAGTATATATTGATACTAAGTTGAAAGTTTGCACTAAAAAATTATATTTTAAATTGAGAGTTTTCTCAATTAAAAAGCGATTAAATTATAATTTTGTTAAGTATATATGCGTTAAAAATATATTTGAGATAGGCATTTTTTGATAGTAGATAATTTTTGTAAATCCATCGAAATACTTGAATTCTTATATAGCAGGAAGTATATTTACTGTAAACATGAAATCATACAAATAAATTAAATAATATGACAAAAATAAAATGAGCAAATAAAAATAAAACTGAATACAAAAGTGTTCCAACATTTCCAACATTCAAAAAAATCTGGCATAAATTATTTATATTTATGTATATTAATGTAGGCAAATATCTAAACCACTTCCTATAATTTTATTTTTTTAAATATAAGCCAGAACATAAATCATTTTCACGTATCTCCTTAACTTGAAATGATTCAAATTAAAAATTTAAAATTTTGGTTTATAATATTTTGAGTTTGAACTATGCATGATTGTGCAGTACTTAATACCACTAAATCAATAGTATTTAATAATATGTACAATGATGTAACAAACTATTTACTCAGGCATCCTTGATATCCAATTCTTTAAAAAATCTTTTGTATTTCCAACTATTGTTTTTTGTTTGTATTCATGACATGGTATTAATGTGCATTATTCAAAAAAAAGCTTTTCTGTTATACAAAGCTTGTTATATACATTATGTTTACTAGTTGCAAATAATGAGCGTTTTTTTTTAAATATTTGTAAGTATTTAGACTCAAGATGAATCAAACTAGCAGTGCATCGTACATAAATTGCTTGAACTTTTCGTACCGAAAATTGAATTTTTTAAAAAAGCTGTAAATTTTTTTTGAAAACTCTAATCTGTGTTCTCTGATCTTCGACGGAAAATTGTATCCGCACGCACACCCTCTCCCATGCACATACATCCATTTTTTTAAAGTATGTCAGAATGTTCCAAAACCTATGAATATATATATATATATATATATATCTTGATAGTTTTTTCGACGTTGAAACATATTTCAAAGTAACTGGCAGCCCATTCGTCGAAATAAAAAAGGTATAAAGTATAAAAACTTTTATTTATACGTTTCGACACAAGATGCGTGTCATCATTCAGCAACTACAACAATTTGAAAATTTTATTAACTAATATAAACAACAATAAAATTAATTATAGCATAGAGAAACATTATACACACCACAGGACAAAAACACTCAACAAAAATTTATTTAAAAATTAAACTTAATAACATATTAGAAAAACATTTTTAGAGAAAAATTATGTATAACTAAAAGATTTGAAAACTAATTTTACTAAAAGTTATGAAATACATCATTGTGAAGCTAGAAAGCAATCTTCTAGCTTCACAATGATGTATTTCATAACTTTTAGTAAATTAGTTTTCAAATCTTTTAGTTATACATAATTTTCTCTAAAAAATGTTTTTTCTAATATGTTATTAAGTTTAATTTTTAAAATAAATTTTTGTTGAGTGTTTTGTCCTGTGGTGTGTATAATGTTTCTCTAGCTATAATTAATTTTTATTGTTGTTTATATTAGTTAATAAAATTTTCAAATTGTTGTAGTTGCTGAATGATGACACGCATCTTGTGTCGAAACGTATAAATAAAAGTTTTTATACTTTATACCTTTTTTATTTCGACGAATGGGCTGCCAGTTACTTTGAAATATATATATATATATATATATATATAAATATATATATAAAATTCTTCATTTTTGTTTTTTTGCGATTGCTATAACTTACACTCCTGGAAGTAATTAAGATGAAGTATATATTAAATTTAGGTAAAATTATTACATTTGCATGCAGCATGCTCACAAAGTACTGTTTGTAATTTTACATTTATGTATAGATGAAAATATATAGCTTAATTCCTGTCCTGTATTTTCTTTTAGTTATAACTTCATCGTAATTCAACTTCCTTAATTCAACTTTTACAATATATTATTGTTCATTCAAAGAACTATAGTTCTGTACAGAAAGATAAAGATAATAAAGCATTCAATTGCTCAATTGCTAATTAACAGACAATAAAGTATTCAAAGGCGGTCGTTCGCAGTTGCTCATTATCTTGGCGGGGCTGTGCTTTGTCTGATATTTATCGTTTAACAAATTCATTGAAACGAATTTTAGACGAGATGATGAAATGAAATTATAGACAATTGGGGTAATGCATATCCGTCGGTTTAATCAGTACTTTCGTGGTAAATAAATGAAGACTTTGGCGGGAATGGTTTAGGAAATTATTTTGTGCTGAGAAAATGAGTTACATTAGAGTTACACATTGCCACTTAAAAGTGGCATTCATTAGCATTGAGGCTAAATTAAAATCATTTGACTTGAATTATTGAAATATTTTGTATACCTTGAATAAGATATAAATGGCAATTTTCAATTAATTGAAATATTTTGTTTTATATTAGAGCCTCGTCTTAAAATTCATCTTACAAAGTTATAATTTTGTTAGCACTTCATTAAGAGCTTACTATCACTAATACGTTATAGATTCAATAATAATTTTTTTTAATATTCTTTTTATATCATTTAATTTATAAAATTTAATCTCCTTTCTTATATCATAATTTTTATCGTATCTCATTATATCTTCATCTTCAAGTGAAAAGTAGCATCGCTTCTCCTTGAAACCAGGTTGTTCGAGGCGCTAATAGAACCTGGAGTCTTATGCTAATACAAAATTTGTTATAAATGATACAAAATAATAAAATTGCTACATTTAGCCATAATAATACTTTGTAATTTGAAAAGATGCTGAAATAAATAACAAATCACAATGCCTCGTTTTATGTAGGGACTGCAATACTGGTATACCGGTATATCGAATTACCGGTAAACCGCCCGATTTTTCGGCGGTATTTTTACCGGTATTTATTCCAAAAATACCGGTATTTTCGGTATTTTTATATAAGCGCTATTGGATACATAATACCCTGAAGTTTAAATTTCTCGGAACAAATTTATCTTTAAATTCCATAATCGCATAAACAGCTACATCTTCAAGTGATTTTATAAGATAAACAATTGTCAAATATCTCAACTCGTCATTAAATTGAATATTTATTGCTTTCCAAAGGGCTTCATATCGTGTTACAATAAATAACATTGGACTGATAGATAATGTTTGTTTCATCTTTTAAAAGAATGTAACAGTTTTTTAAGTGATATTTGCGCCAAAATATTTTATATCATACAGATTACCCCTATTTAGTCTTTATTTTTTTCTAACTTTATACATAGTAATTATGATAATTACTAAATATTTTTTGCTTCTTATTACAATTATAAAATAATATTTTTCGAAAACGTTTCGAAGTTTGAAAATGCTATAGAAGCATCACATTGTTTTAAATAACAATACTCAGCAATTATAGTAACTTATTATTTATCTCGATAAAGAATCCGATCTTAAATTAGTGTAGATTTTTTTTTTTTAATATTGGACATTATGCTTTTTTAATACTTTTTGTAACATGTACAACATTGTTTTTATATATTATTTATCAAAGCAGTCAAAACTTAACCAATCCTACGAGATTTTGTGCTAACTTCTTTTAATTACGTGGCCGAACGACTGTTTTTTTTATTTCTGAGCTTTTTACAATTTTTGTGGTGATTTTTTCATTGATGCAGTAATACCGGATAAGGACTGTTTTTACTTGAAAACATAGAGCAATCTGTATTTCCATTCGAAAACATATGTCAATACTGCTTGACCTCAAGCTACCCGTGCCGGTTATAGAACCTGAAATTTCTAATTTAAATCTCATACCTATAATTACTAATATATGAAGGTGCCCTTCTACAACATTTCCAATAAACATTAAATTTATTAAACATTATTATGTTAAAGTAATTTATTCGTTTATTTATTAAACTAGTTAAAAAATATAAAGATTTGTCTAAAGTATGTAACTATTACTAAACAAAGGTTTTTTTTTTATGAACATTTCCACAAATTTTTCGGTGGATTCGGAAAAATTATTGTTCATAAGTGACACTGAATTTTTACAATAATTTGGTTTTATTAGTACTTCAATGTATATCCAGTATTATCCAATAATAAACTACTAATTTCTAGAAGATTCACGAGTTACTAACAATTTTGTGGCTAAGCATAATAATAACCACCTAAACTAATCTCATGACATGATGGCACTTACTTAATGAAACATGATGTTATCATACATAAGTTTGTTTACAATTCTATTTTTAGAATCCCCTAGATTTATAAATAACACATTTATCTAATTATCCTCCAACTTCTGTTTTAGACAATCTAATGCGCGTTCGTAATAATATTTCGATAATATTTGGACATGTTTGTGACATTTTATTCATCACTGGGATTAATTGGATCGCTTGAATGTGACCGTGTGTAATTAATTCGGTACCTATAAACTCAACATCGACAGCGGTAGTAAAAGGCATCTCATAACCAGCCGGAGCGGAGTTAATTAGCATTGTATAATGCAGTTTCCAACCGAGTATTTGTTTGCCTGGGACGTTCTACGTGCTTGATCACAAGCAAATTGTGTGATGTACATTAAAAATTCTCTACTATTTAATTGATATTGTACAAAGAATCATTAATGCATAAAAAGTCTTTTGTGATATTAGATTCATATTCAAAAAATATCTCATCATATTTGTAATAGTATTTTGTGAACCATGTAAAATTTACTTTGTGCTTTACAAAATTTTATTATCACATTTGTAATTTGATAAGAACACGTGTTTGTTTTATACTTGTTAGGTTGTTCGTAGTGCAGTAGTACTATTTTCATACTTACAACTATAATAATTAACTTCTCGTAGAGTAAGATACAATAATTTCAAAAAAATCGAAAAACATTTTTTTTTTATCTTGAGGTTACAAAGGTTTCTGAACATTTTGACATACCTAAAAAATTGGATTTAATGGTTTGTATGTATGGACACAATTTTTCGTCGACGATTTCACAGATCAACCCATTTGAACAATTAAAAAAATCTTCATTTCGTGTCGATGGGAAAATGCACGGATTAGTTATTGGGTAAGGCAGGTCCAGTGGTTTTGAAGATACAGGGTAAAATGTGTCTAAAATGGTATTTCCGTTTAAGAGTTAACGGAGCGTCCGATTTGAATGATTTAAAAAACATTTCATCGGTTTCGACATAAAAAAACTAAATTTTTGGGAATGTTCAATGGTTCAATGGTTTCGGAGGGCTAAAAATAGAAGTAAAAGAATGTCATTTGGCGGCCAAAAATGATCTTCAGACACATGCCTATCAAATTATCAGATATTTTATAGAATTTTTTTCACATTTCTTTAGGTTCCGTACTAATGTTCTTCAGATAGACTTTAAATTCAATCACTAATAACTGAAGTCTATATGGTAAATCAATGGTTGTCCATATTCTTTTTGATTAGATTATTAGCATTGTTTGGCAGTCTATAAGCATGACAACATATCCAAATTTACCACAATTCTAGGAGTTACTTCTTAATGACAACCAACTGAAACAAATTTTATATTTTTATAAATCAGGTGTTATTCAAAACAAAAGATTCACTTCATTTCATAATGATTTTTCTCTATTAATAATATAATTTAGTTTATCTATTAATAATATAGTTAAATCAATAATTTAGTTAATCTATTAAAAAAATGATTACTTTAGTTTACGATATTATTTTTGCTCTATTCAATTGAAATCATTTCAACAAAGTTTAAAATATATAGAATTATGTCTTCTATATATTTTGCAGCAATGATCGCTTTTTCCTCTGTAAATTCTATTTACTTTTTTAATGTAATGATATCATATTGTCCGAATCCAAAATAGAATCTGAAACCTCATGACTAAAGCTTTTACCATGAAAGCCACAAACAAGCCCAATATATGCAGTTGTCCACCACTGCAATAATATAATAGAAAGTAAAACATCAATGAAGTTCGGGTCAATTCTGTCGTATGACTAGAAATAATTTAAGTCTAGTTTTCAGTTCATTTGTGAATTTTGCTAATTTAGCATTTTTATGCTTATCAAACCTTCCGTATTTTAATCATTTCAGTTTTTTACTGTTATTATAACTTGCATTATTCTAAAAACTATTTTACAAAAGCATTTTTTTATGCAAAGCACACGCACTGTCAACATAATGCTTATAAAGCCAATTCTGATATTCAAACCCCTATTTAGAATGCAATAATAAATTACGCAAATATTTGTAATCAATTAATACTCTAAAAGTGCGGTTAGTTATAAATACCACAAAAATAATATTTGAAAACACGTGAATAATTAAATTTGCCATGTACCACATTTATACAAATTCCAACTAAACTAATAAGGTATATAATAATAATAAATAGTTGCGTAATATATACCGCACTAGAAATTCGTATTGTTTTAAATTCACACAAAACAAAATTATAAATAGGAGAATGCATTTTCATTACATGGCCGAAATGAAATTAAATGAAGGTTTTTATTATTCAATTAAAATTCACTGTTTTCATTGTTCTGTTTAATAAAGCATTTGCATAAAACACAAGCGCATTATGTAGAAGCATACCTATAATAATGTTTCTATGACTAGGAATAGATCAAATTACTCCAACGTTATTTAAAGTAATTTAAGCAAATTATTTAAAACATCTTGTATCATATTGATATATGTCATTCATAGTTATTTGTCATCTATTTCACAAAAAAATAGAAGAAATAAATAGCTTCGTAGGTTAAGTTATAGTAATCGCAAAAAATCGAAAATGAAATGAAAATGAAAAAAAAAATTTTTTTTCAAAAGAAGTAATTTTTCTCAAATTCATAGTTTCTTAAAAATCTAGTTTTTTTGAAGTAATTTTTTTTCTAAAATGTTTAAAAAAAACAATATTTAGTACGGGAAGTTCCAGCAATTTGCCTTAAGGCTAGATGCCATGCGCCCCACTAGTGCACAATTCAAACTGCACACTGTTCCGAACAATATACCTTTATTATATATACAGATTTTTAGAAACATGAGAGAATTCTATGACGTATTCACTTGTTTGTTAACATTCAGTACACACACAAGGGTACAATACCTTTTGTCACCTAATTTATAAGCTCTATTTCCTCGAAAAAAATACGTATTTGAGTAGTTGCAGCATTTATAATAATCTATTTCAAATAATTTAAAACGATTGATCATTGAGCAATTTTATTGATTTGATTATTTTTATTTTGCGAATGTTTAACTGTGGTACGAAAATTTCCATCGATTTGACTGAAGGCACAATGCCATGTACCGCTAGTTATCTTTATGATGATAAGACATGATAATATAAGCCTATTATTGAATAGAGATACAACAGTCAGCTTCTACGAAGTTACTATTATCGTATATTTCTTTTTATTTAACATGTGGTGAAAAAAGCATCCAGTCATAAATACAAATACGTATGCATTTTTCCGACATATATTCGATCAAGTCATAGTTCGATAAAACTATCATAACTTATCGTTCGCACTCTCGGCCAAATTTAATTCAGGTCGCCTGGAAATATGCAGAATTAATCGCTCGTTGAGTGCTGAAATATGCATACAGAATTTAAAATATAAATATATATCCTATATCCGCCTTTGCTTCAGCTTCGCTTCCGAGCAAACTGTCATTAGCAGAATGCACTCTATTTCAGCGCGAATTTTATTTCTCGATATATTTTCTGTTAGCCCATTGTTACTTTGAAAATGCGTCCATACATAAATTGAAATAATGCGGTTTATATTTTATGTATTGCCTGTAGTTTATATTTTTTGCACTTTACTAGAAAATGCTTTGTGGATATTTGTATTATTTTTTGCTATATATGAGCCGTTATGTATTTATTTTATTTGCTTTTTGAATACGGCAAATTTTATCGCGGTTTTCAGATTTTGCATTCGCAATATTTTATTCCATTCTGTATTCAAATCATAGCTACATTAATTGGCCCACAAAATAAAAAATTACAAGTTAATATTTGTCGGTTTATTGTGTCAATAACTAACGTAGATTCAAACTTGCATTGTGAATTTTATTACTCACTACAATATTATATTATTAATATATTAATAATATATTTTTATGCAAGTAATAATTTTCATATGCAACTATCTATACGATTTTGAATAAAATCATTTTTTTTTTATCTAAATGTAATTCTTTCATACTAATAATGAAATCAATTATATTGATAATTTCTATGATTTTTAAGCAATTTGAATGTTTATAAATTTTAAATATATATAGTATGTCCCAGATTTCAACGTCAAGCCAAAACGTGGTGATTATTGACCTAAACTGTCCTGAAAAAATTTCCACGTTGTTTGGAAATTATGAGCTTTTAAGTCCAACTTAGAGCTTTGGTGAAATTGACCATTTTCCGGTAATTGTAGTTAAATTTTGATAATTTTGTTCATTTTAATTTTGAAACTGCAATCGTAAATAAGGTTTCTAGGACCACGGTCAAAAACGATAACACAATTGCTCCAAGTTTTCAGAAATTAAGATTTTTTGTTGAACTATGAATTTAAAATATTAAAAAACGGTCGACTTTGACTCCATTTGCACATTAATGGAAATAGATTATTCATTCGAGAGAAATATTATAACTTTTCTTATCTATGTACTCGTATATAACGATATTTATATTTTTTAATTAATAAAATTAATATTCTTAATATAGTTTTTATTAAGAATCAATCAAGAATTACAATTAGATCAACTGGCAATATTTTCACAAATTTCATAGTAGATTTCTGTTAATTGATTAGCAATTTTGAATAACCGTTTTGTCTAATTTTATATACCGTTTATCAGTCATAGGTACATTAATTATCAATCAATTCTTACTATTGACTCTGTATTGACTATTTTAGCCTTGTATATTCGAAATAGGTGGGCCTGTCTTTGCCAAAAATTTAAACCACTTCTCCCAATCATTACTAATTGCATATTTTTAAGATCATTCAAATCGGATGCTCCGTTCTTTCAAAAACTCGATTTCCTATTTGTTCGCGCCAATCAAAGCATGCGGTTATATTTGATATATAAACAAAAAATCATCAATAAAAAATCATACAAATCAATCAATCAATCAGATCGTTATCAAAAACAATATTAAAATTATTGTAAGATACACTTATAACTTGTTATTAATATAAATTAAATATATACAGTTATAATCAAAATATTTTACAATTGGTCTTTCATAAGGCAAGCAATCACAACATCTAAAAAACACTATTTTATGCACTCTTTGCTCTCTATCTTCGTAACGGTTAGACCTGCCTTTGTCAAAAACCAATCAGCACATCCCTATCAATAGGAATCGAATGTTTGGTTGATCCGTACGCCCGAAAACGTGAACGAAAAAATGTGGATATACAAAACAAACACACGCTATGCCAGAGGTATGCCACAATGTTCAGAAACCTTCAAAACGTGAAAAAAAGCAAAAATTTTCATTTTCCATTTTCTGCCCATTACTACTTATAACTACCCTACGGGAAGCTAATAAGTAAAATATAAATATGTTAACAAAAGCTTGAAATTTTGTTTAATTTTAGAGTTAATATTTATTTCCCGTATAAAATTTTATTCAATTCCTAATACTTTGAATAAACTCGTATTTAATATGCAATTGGTAACTGAAATTTCTACTTAATTGTAAGGTATGATGAATTTGTAACTGATAGTGAATAGGTTATACATATGCAAATTTGTGCAATTCCAAGCTCTCTAAAATCATACGCAAATCACAAAAGTTGAGTTCGTAGAATAATTTCTTGCAACTAGTTAATGAACGCACGCAACATGTACGTGGAAAATACAAAGCATATGAAATAAATAAAATGAGTAACTCGTTGACATGTATATTACATATTTAATATTATTTTTTAACAACGCAAATCACAATGGACTTACTGATGCTTATTTTATTATCAAGTACCTACTGATATGTAAAGACAATAATGATTACCTACTGATATGTGAAGACCTTAATACCCTAAAAATATAAGAAAGTCGGACAAAATTTTCAAAAGTCAAATTTTTTCATTTCTTTTAATTTTTATTATGTATACATGTAAACAAGATATTGTGATGTCTAATTTTCAAAGGAAAGCTTTAGTTTAAGCTTCAAATTGTGATGTCTAATTTTCAAACGAAAACTATAGTATAAACTATAATCGGATCACATGTGATCATGGCCTATTCCTAGATCATGAGTACGTACTATAAAATAGTATTATAGAGCAGTGGTATATTTTTAAAAAATCAATGTGATCCACATTTTAGATTAGCAACTGCTATCATTATTGAGTGTCCAGTAATGGTTTTGAACATAATAAATAAATAAAATTTCAAAAATATACAGACAGCACTTATAAGTGAAATTATTGCTCTTTAATATTTCTACACTCAAAAATAATTGAACTAATGGTAGGGTAAAGAATTCAGCGATTAAAATTAAGTTTTTCATATTTTAAATGAAAATGGAGATATATTTCACTTTTCTAAATTCGAAGTTTAAGGAATATTTTATGTTTTTAATCTGACGTACTTTTATATTATTTTATATACATATTCATTATTAATACAAACTATTAACCCTTTCGACTCGGCATGATATGTTTTACCGTTAAGCTCGGATGCCGCCGCTACGGCGGCAAATCGTGTCGGCGACGACTCGTCGCAAA
Organism: Ctenocephalides felis; assembly: GCF_003426905.1. Lineage (NCBI taxonomy): Eukaryota > Metazoa > Arthropoda > Insecta > Siphonaptera > Pulicidae > Ctenocephalides > Ctenocephalides felis. The sequence continues at coordinate 30,252,225 of NW_020537646.1, forward strand.
CTACACTTACATTTAATTTTTTTTTATTTTTTAAAAATTAATTTACTATTAAATTCATTTATTGATTGATTTATTAATTTTATAAATAAATATATAACAAAATTAATTTATTAGCTCATGATCCCCATAATTCTAATTAGGATCTGTGAAGAAATGATTTTTTAGACAATATAGCATGGTTTTGAGTGCAATTTTTTTTAATTTTTTGGAATTTTCTATTTTATTATCATAATAACTATATTTAAAAGCAATATAACCACATTTTGAAAAAATCCGATACAAAAAAAAATTCCGAGTTGAGAGATAAGTATAGCACTATAATATTCCGAGCGCAGCGTACCGACTGGCAGTCCGACTCCCGAGTCGAAAGGGTTAATAATGAAGGCAAAAACACAACAAACAATTATATTGTATATTTATTATTAATGGTAAAATTCTTAACTTTAATTTTAATTCACTTATATAAGATCCAGACTAATCAACACATAGAATAATTTGATTAAAATTCTGAACTTCATTTCTCGAAGTAGAAATACAAATTAAATTACTCGGAGCTTTATGAAAACTAAAAACTTGCAAACAGGAATAAAAACACTGGCAAGTAAGTTTATCTTCACATCGGGATATAACATCACGTAATCCAAAGCTCAGATATATACCTTCTGAATATCAAGGAGAATAATTACGCGCTTTTATAGTTACAAATAAATATTATAATAACTTATATATACAAGATGAAAAAATACTCATTTGCTAAAATATTATATAAATGATCACATTCTTGCAGCCAGTACGACGATCAAATCATTTTGTCCAATGCTCAAAATACAAATAATATATTTAATTTATTGGGCATTTCTGTAAATAAGTGATAAAAGCTTTGGCCTTTGGCGAACAAAATATTACATGTTTAGTTTTTGATATCAAGCAGTAGTAATATTTGTTCTAGTTAATAATTTGGATCCAAAGTAATGTTTCCATGTAAATATTATAGCGCTTTTGTATTATTGCTTCATGAAAAATAGACAGAAATAGAAAATAGAAAAATATAATTTTTTTTAAAAAAAATTTTTATTATTGAAACAAATATGTCAAGAACCTGGTCGAGAGTAAAAAATTATGTTTCACTGCAAAAATAGACTTTTCTGCAACAAATCAAAAATATGATCATATTTAAAAATTAATATATAACAATTTGAGAACAAAAATCATTAGATTGTCTTCTATATTTACTGTTTGCAAGAGATATATTTAATCACAACAATTTGTAGAACACTCACAATTAGTCCATTCCAAGTCCTGTATAATATATAGCAACTTGCTTCATTTTTTGTGTATAAGATTTTCAAAGTGTTTCAAAAATTTCCCTAATCAACAGTTAAAGAAATTATTGATCTTACAATTAGTGTTACATCTGATTACAGAAGTAATTAACTTCCCAAAGAGTCAAATGATGTTTTCAGATATACATAAGTTAGTAATACTTTCTGGTTAAGATCGGCTGTTTCTTCATAATTGGTAATTTTTATATGATATTAATTGTATTTAATAATTCAATAGTGAGATATTACAAGCCTACGAAAAAATGGCTTTTTCGAATTCAAAATTGATTGTAGTTTGGTATAATGCTTTTAGGACATACACCTTGTTCCTGCAGTTGAATAGCCGAGTACTTAGGATAGTATATTATCATAAAATATTATTGTTTATGCATATTGAAAACTTTGTGCTACTTGTTTTGACTTAAGACAAATTACCATATACACCTAGTTTGGTACTGTAGTTGAAAGCTCATTTTTGTTCATTTGGCTCCAAAGTATTATATATAATTTCCAGTTCAAATTAAAACTTATCGTATTACTTCTAAATGTTACTAAATGAGCCAAAATATATTCTCTTGTTACATAGCACAAGAAACATCTCGATTTGTCTGTTTTATGGCTATATACATCAAACATTCCAATACTGAAATCCCATATCAATTTCATACAATAAAATTTATTATTGTATTGATGCATTGTAAGAGGATCTTTGTTATACGGAAAGTCCTTGTTATTTTACCCTCCTCTGATCTGACCTTTGTCGATTTCGTTATTTTTCAGTCGATTGCCGGTGTGTTTGCCAATTAACAAGACTACAGAGTCAGGTTGATTCCATTCATGCCACGTACAATCTGGTGGAGGTCGTAATCACATAGAACTTGGAAAATCATTCTTTAAAATCAATAATTAGAATACGAAGGGCATTTTTTCATTATTAAAAATAATTCGGGATTATTTACAACCATTTAAATGCTGTAAAAATGTACATAGAGTATTTATTTTATGGATATCATTAGGTTCATTCATTTGCATTGCTGATTTTTTTTTCATAAATTCATATAAATCAATAATAATGAGCATTTGTGCGGGGGTGATATTTACTTTGAGTTTTGATTGATTTTCAATTATTCAACTTGAAGAATCTATATAACAAGATAATTTACTGTACAGATAATTTAAATTTGCAGAAAATATTGATCTTATAATTGCAAAAGAATATAGGGCTCTAGGTTTGATTGGAATTTTGTGTAAAAATATGTGTAAAAATAATCAAATAAATCTGTTTGATTTTCACGTTATCTACTTGTCTGAAAGTCTACTTGTTTACCCATACAAGTGTCTACCTGTTTAAGAGACTACCTGTCTAAGTTTTACTTGCCTACAGATACTTTTGTACCTGTTTACCTGTCCATGATTTTACGTGCCTATATGTCTACCTATTTACCTGTCTACCAGTAAAATAATTATTGTTTCATTGAATCGTGAAAAAAAAAACGTATCCATAAAAAAATCACACATGTACACACATACACACATCCATTTTTTTTCTAATTCTAGGGTATGCCAAAATGTTCAGGAGGTCTCGAGACGTGAAGATATGCAAAAATATAATTTATTTTAAGAAAAGTTAACACTGTTAGGAAGGACTTTTTTTATTTGTTTTTATCTTAAATAGCAATGGATAGTTACGAATTTCATGCAGATTATTAAATATTCTGAATTTAAACGTCGCTTTTCAGAAAGCGCAATTCATTATTTAAAATATCAATATTTTTTTTTTAAAATATCAATATTCATATAATTTCATTAGAATTATTTCTAATAGCAATATTTATTTTGATGCGGCAATGGAAATGACTCTTTTTACTTGGATTAAGTTTAAACTAGAATCACTATTGGTTGATAATTAGGCTATCCTGAGTGGTCACTAAAAATGATTGTCATAATAGGACTATGTTGCATATGGATGGTATACAACTTGAAAACCCTATAACCCTAAACTCATGAAATAGCTTTACAAGCATAAGCTAACAAACTCGGTTATACTTTGCTTCAATTAATTAAATAAAAACACATACTTATGTTCAATAAAAAAATAAATAAATGTGTAAAAAAATTTACTGTTTTTTGTCTGCATTTCTTTCTATAAGCTGTACAACTTTTAACATACGAACCTGTTCATTATTACATTTTTGTTCCAAATTTCTGATCTCAAATTAAGTTTCTTAAATATTTTATAGACACAAACGATGGCATAAAATCTTCCTGGACTAGAATGATACCATGTGTATTTCTAGAATTTTCACTTAGTGTAGATATTTTTTTCATGATATCATTGGTTCGTAATATATTTTTGATTTTTATTATACTTGTCTCGTGTTTATATCTCGAATAAATATAGTTGACACAGCATAAAAATAATGACTTGGAAAATCAGTATTTTCTTACTTTTATTCTGGTGTAAACATGCAGCTGTGTATCATTTTCTCCAATCAGAAAATACATATTGCTGAGCGTGTATAAAAAATTGCCGATGTTTTTATTTTATTGTCACATACCAATGTTATCTATTATATATCGAAGCTTATTCAGCTGTTTGTGATACGTTTTAGACGTATATTGTGATATTTATCCTTGTAATGACTTTCGGCTCATGACTTTAGTTATTTTCCATTGTTGATAATCTATTATCAATTATGAATCCAGAAAGTTGTTTTTGAAGTATATAGTTTTTCACGAATATTTCATACATGAGTATAGATTGATACTATAATTATTTTAATGATTTTTCAATTTTTTCACGTTTCTGAACATTTTGGCATACCCCTAAAAAATGTATGTACGCCTGTATTAATTAATTAATACAGGCGTATTAATTTTCAACAAAATTGTTGCAAATGATTGCAAATTATAAACATGATATGGACATTTTTATAAATAAAGGTATTTTGAATGCAAGTGTAGGGTTTTATGAATGGTTGCATTTGTCACATATCAATGGGCATTTAGTATTATCTTTGCTTTTCTATATACAAATAATATATTTGATTTTTTTCAACTTATATATTTATTTTCAGCATAAATCCAATTCTGAGAACCAAGGTCTTCAAAAACATTTCAAAAATAAAGTCAAAACTCACTAGAACCAAGACTCAACTTTACACATCGTGAAAAATACACAATCATAGGATATATGTTAGATCTTATGATCCAGAACTAGTGAATAACAAATCGCTATGTGTTTTACTTTCATTGGTGATAACTTTGTTGATCAGAAGAACATCATAAAAATCCATCTAACTTCTATTAGTGATTTTTAAACGGGTAAACTTTTTCGCTTGTGGCCAAATAATTTGCCTGGTGTCAATCCGTAGTGATCGTTTTTTCGATTTTCGAGCTATATTTTAATCAGTGTTTGTAAGGTTTTTTAGTGTTTGTGTAGTGTTTCATAAAGGTCTTCATAGTGTTCTAGTTTAGTGATAGTATTTTGTTTTTGGTTTCTGATTCCTGGTTTCTGGTCAGCTCTCTTCTGGAAATCACGAGGTAATATACTGATTTTTTAGCACAAATTGATATTTTATAATATTTTGAAAAATTGCTTAATTTTCTTTTCTATTTTTCAGACAACAAATTGGTAATCGTGATGTTCCAGAAGAATCAGTGATTTTTAACGAAGGTCAGTGCATTTTCATTTTTAGGCATGATTCTAAGGGTACGGTCACACGTCTTGTTGTGCCTTAACAAAATACCGTTTATTAGGTTATAGTTAGGAAGTTAAGGAATAATTATACAATTAACATTTTTAGTGTAGGCAAAGTTGTGACCGTACCCCTTACTAATCCACAAGTTTCTTTCAGCCTAAAAAAATAGTTTTTAAAATATAAGTAAGTGTAGTAAATAATAAAATTCGCGTAAACTAATTATTAAAACAAGTGTGTTAATTAAATAAATTTTGCATAATTTCGCGTAAAACAAGGTGTGTGTGAGTGAACAATTTGACTCTGTGCAATTTTGTTAAGAAATGCTGACGTCCATGCAGACTGATTATGAGGTAAGATCAAGTATAGGTACAAGATATTAAATAACTGGTTGATTATAAAAGTGCATGCCCAATTCTTCACTAAATACATATATAAGAAATCTATTCTGTGGTAGTATAAATAGAATGTTGGCTAATTATTTCACTGGGCTCGCCCGTAGGTAAGCGGTTAAGAGCGGCGGGACCTGAATCAGAGGTCCCGGGTTCGATACCCACTTCTAGCAGCCTGTTGTCAGGCAGCAGTGACAACGATTTTCACTTGGAAATAAAGATAGCAATATGTTTTCCAAGTGAAAATAGCCCTGGCCTGGCATTGCAGTACCAATAAAAAGTCAGCTCTATTAGATTAATTCTATAATAACCAAAATAATCAAATATGGATGGATTAACCATTGGGTTACCATCTAAGTAAGAAGTTTCAGCCCAACAGCTCATAGAACGAAAGGTTCTGATTGCTGTTAAAAAATATATCAAAAAAAAGAAAATATTTCACTAATTCAAAAAAAAAAATACAACCTATATCTGATAAATAGAAACTTGATTTGACGCCTCTGATACCCCATAGACAATATTAAAACTATATGCTATTGTTCAATTTCCATTCATTCGATTAAAACTTTCTTAGAATAAAGCAAAATTATACTATCCATTCTTTAAGCTTTATTTTATATGCGACATTTATTTTTCATTTGTCAATCATTCGGGCATTGTGATGCATTTTACTTCGTACTTAAAAGTTTCTCGCGGTCGGCTCAGGCAGCTCGCGATATTACATCATAGTCGATATAAATCAGCGTGTGCAACTTGTTATGCAAGCGCCCGAGCGGCTAGAGATAACACTGACTGACATTGTCGACAATATCGAAACATTGTGGGAAAAATCCGAATGAAACTTTTTCATTAAAACGAAATTTTAACTAGGACAAAATTATTAACAATTTGATACTTAAACTAGTGGGGTACATGACATCGTGCGTTAAGGCAATATGCGGGAACTTTCAATACCGTAATTTAAAATTTTTAAATGCTTTAAATTTATTCTTTTAATAATTTAGATTTTTTTAAAGCATTAGCGCTGTATTGCTATTTTAGATACAAAATATCAGAGCGCGCAGCAACGCTTTTAAACTTAAATTATAAATTTTGGTACGGAACCCATAGAATTGTAAAAATTTGTACTTATTATTCAAATGTCTATAAAATATTTCATAATTTGTTGTGCACAGGTGGGATATTTGGCGTTAGAAGATTGAAACGTCAATGGCCTTTAGATTTAGTCTTAGATTATCTTCAATATATCATTATCTTTTTAATTGTTAAACTAAGAAGGATCTCATTGGAGTTCTTCTTAGACATCGCTCTCAAATATTGTCAATTTAGCTTATAGGAATTCTTATGTATTTCTGATTTTTGACCCCTAAATGACGTTTTTGAAGCTTATTTCACTGGATTTTTAAAAACCAATGAACCTGCCTTTCTAAGACTTTGATCAGTTATTTATTATGTTAATACAAGTGAAACGATTTTTTGAATCATTTAAATCGGACGCTTCGTTCTATTAAAATTAACATCCTCCGCACTTTTTTTACACGGTATCTTTCAAACATCTAGAGCTTCTTCTGCCAAACACTTATCAGCACGTCTCCACATTTTTTGAATAATTTAAATCAATTGATTCCTGCTCTAGAAATCGCGGACAAAATACACACATATACAAACCCATTTTTTCTAAGGTATGCCAGAATGTTCAGAAAGTTTTGAAACGTAAAGATATATAAAAATTTTCATTTTCGATTTTTTTCTGATTACTAAAACTTACCCTACGGGAAGTTAAAGTACTCGTGTTTAATCAAGTTTCTTCATAGAATTTACTAAATTCTTAATTTAATCTTGAAATTTATTAGGCATGGTCCCCCAGTAATGTTGTACAATTATTTTGATAATCATTCTATAATAACTTTCAGCTCATGACTTTAATTAGTTACTATTGCGAGTGTATCTATCATCAGTCCATTTTGATCACTCAATGATTTTTTTACATTTTTTTTTTTCAATTGTAAATAAATCTGGAAATAAAACCTATCTAGTTAGTTTTATTTTATATATTTTAACTGCAAATGAGAAACTGTAAAAAACAATTTTTATTTTTTATTTTAAATAGACAAAAATATATTAAATTTTAATTAAATTTAAAGATAAAATAAATATCACCGTTAACAAGGAACATTACGCAGTTAAATTATAAGATTTTTGTATTAAATAAAAAAGCAAATTAATTGCATACTAAGTATATCTACGAGTATATGATTTTCAACATGTTCATGTGTACAGTGTATGTTCACAAGTCTGATGAACAGTTATTGTAGAAAACACTTTTTTGGATGAATTTATCCCCGGAAAATAATTACAATAGAACTTGAGTCTTGATTATTTATTAATAATATTATTTTTAATTGTTACTATGGGTTGAATCCAAATAATACTAATTATTAATGCTTCAACATTTATTTTTAAGTGAAATTCGGAAAATGAGACCTATGCCAATTTTATAGGTGGCAAAAATATATTGTTGCTTCACAATTCTGTGCTTAATAATTCTTGGTTTGGGATATGCTGATATTATACAAATATCCAATATAAATACATAGATTATTATGTTACTTTTTAAATATAAATTGCAATATAATATTATCAATTTTTTAATCGAAAAGCTCAGTTATAAACTAAAACACAATTCAAAAATGAAATAAAATTTAAAGTATTACAAAAAACTTTCTTGAACTGCGAACACAATTGAGGAAGAAAAAAGGTGAAGATTAATTTTTCTATACCAGGGAATTGCTTTCGCACAAAATCCTAATCACAGTAACTTAAAAATGAATCGTAATGTGATTTTTCAATTTTTCGACCACCTTATATTATTGATAAAATGATTTTGTACATCTAGCAAATTATAGTGCAAGAATTTTTTATATATATACATATAGTTAATTAAATGAAAAAACTAAATAAAAAATAACCATGTATATACATTCATATATGCATGATACTCACTGCAAAAATATTCATTGCTATAGACATATTTGCTGATTCATACTCAAAGCTTAATCGACTGAAAGTGATGGCTTATTATTATGATTTGCAGTTTTTGTGTACGAAAAATTCAGTTATTTTCAATTAGAGTATTTTATATAAATTTAGTTTTTACTGAGTTTCAAGAACATTTCTGCTCTATGTAGACATGGGATAAATTCAAAACCTAAATATTGATTGCCCAACTACATTGCACACGCTTAAATATTTGCTGCGCTATCTCTGCATATGTATCCATGGCAATAAATTTTCGAATCGATTGCAAATTCCAAACTAATTAATTTTGTGAATTGATATTTAAAATAATGGATTTTCCGGTTTTATATTTAAAAAAAGAACAGCATCATCAATATATTTTCTGTAATTCCCACCACTATGTAGTACAATCGTCGGCATGCGGAGGTCGCTGAACCGCTCCGGGCTGGAAACTTTGGATTACAATATACATTACAAGTGAAGATGCACGAGAATGCACATATATCGGACGACTGAAACACGACGGAGATGTTGGATGGGTTCCTAAGTGACTTGGATGAATATGTATATATTTAGAGATGGATATCTCATCTATGTTAAATACACATATAATATTCAACGATGACAAATATAATTTTGACCGAGTTACAGAGTTGAGAGGAAGTTGAAATGACAATGGTGTGATAATAATGATTATTGCGATGAGGTACAATTCACCATTGAATTTTATGAATATTGCTAGCAATAAAGTGACTAGCTTACACACAATGTATCAATATTAGCTTAACGATCTCTTGTGTACAAGAAAAATACAACTAATGTCAAAATCGTTATTTAGTTGCAGATATTTGTACCCAAGCGCTTGCTAATTATCACACATTCCACTATTTGAATACAATATTCATTACTCCGATTCACAGAAAATAGTCCTAATTCAATGAAGCATTTTTAGAAGCATTATGTTTACAATTTCAGATATTTTTTGTATTTGTTTAGCACTCAAAATTGTCTATAATTTGTGGCATACATTCCTTAATACAGTAATTCTTCAAAGCAATTTAGTAATAGATATTTTTTGGTGTGATTGTACATTCACAATAGTGGTATGATATTTTGCAGAATTACCCCACAACGCTTTTTTTACTTGATACCGTATTTAAGATCTATAACCCAAATCAAAAAATGATATCACTACTGCTTCAAATCAAGCTAGTAAAGTCATGGCCATGAAAATATATTAAACAATTTAGGATAGATCAAAATAATGCATAGTCTGAATAATCTATCCAATCTATCGACTTATTGTAATAAATATTACATAATTATTAACAACTAATTACATAATTAAAAAATCATTTTTTTCAATCTAGACGAAGCTAATTTGCTTAGAACTAAACATTAATTTTCTTATGCAAATTAATTTTTGATTATTTAATATAATAAATATTATTTATGATATGCACATACGAGTAAAACTGATATTCTATTAGTCTAATGCTATTATAGATATGTTTTTAGTAAATTCATACTTTATTTCCTGTTTTAGTAAGTAGTATATATCAAACTTCTAAAAAATTGACAATAATACTCAAGATTTTTTTCATGGTGAAAGATTGCACACATAGCGAAATTTATTTAAATTAAACAAGAGAGTGTGCTGTTTTTTGCATTATTGTAATACATAAAATTATTTCTCTATTACATAATTTTGTACTGTTATGTACTGTTTGTAATGTTTGTACTGTTTTTCATACGTGCAGCAAATGATTCTGCTTATATTTATGTAAACTCAAAGAAAACTAGTGGGGCGCATGGCATCGTGCCTTAAGGCAAATTGCTGGAACTTCCCGTACCAAAATTTTTTTTTTTTTGAAAAGATTAACATTTTTGAAAAAAATTTACTCTAAAAAAAATAGATTTTTGAGGAACTATATAAATTTTTGACAAAAACTTACTTTTTGTTGAAAAATTTATTTTGAAATATTTTGGAAATTCTGAACTTTTTTTCAAGGCAATCGTACTGCTTTAATGCATAGAGACTAAATATCGAAGCGCGTAAGCGCCGCGTCGCTGTCTAACGCATAAGCATTGGTACGGAACCCATAGGAATGTTAACAAAATGTATACTTATTGTTAAAATCTCTATAAAATATCTGATAATTTGATGTGCATATGTCTAATGTCTAATGATTATTGTTGACCGCCAAATGTTATTTTTTTTTTACTTTTTTTACTAGATCTCCGAAACCGCTAGACCTAATTTCATGAAAATTTGATCAAATCTTCATCTTGATAATGCAAGTAAAATGTTTTTGAATTATTCAAATTGCTTCATCCCGATTCCTGAAATCGTCGACGAAAATTTGTATCTGAACACACACAAATGCACGCACACACACACATACATCAATTTTCTCTAAGGTATGCCAATATATTCAGAAACCTTTGAAACGTAAAGATATATAAAAATTTTCATTTTCGATTTTTGTGCGATTACTATAACTTACCCTACGGAAAGTTAATTATAAATAAATCAATTTATCACCTCCAGAACATTAACAATCGTCATTTCATTTCGAATAAAATTTCAAAAAAAAAAATAGTTACCAAATTTCCACAAAATTGAAAAAGTGCTCCCGCATAGTCACAGTCTAAACGCATTTGCAAATAATTCTGTGCGACATTTTCACTTATACTGTGCTTAGCTTGGCGGCATTTTCACATTTTTCAATAATTTTCACAAAATTGGAAAAGTGCCCCAATACATAAACAGTCTAAACGCACTTGGGTAAACATTTGTACCAGAGTGGCGCTTAGACTGTGCTTAGCTTGGGTGATTTTTTTAATTTTTTAATCCAAAATTACAAAAAAAATTTTTTGAAAAAAAAAATAAGAAACAAAAATTTTTTTTTCCAAAATCAATTATTTTGTTGAAACAAGCAGAAAGTTCTTTGAGTCATTTAAATCTGACACTTAGTTCTCTCAAAAACTGCCATTTTTTTAACATTTAGCTCTGTATTTCCGGAACCGCTGGGCCTACCTTTGCCAAAAACTAACCAGCATATCTCCCTATCAATAGGAATCGAATGTTTTTTAAACCATTCAAATAGGTTGATCCGTTCCCTCAAAAACTCGCTTTCTATTTTCTGCACTCTTTGCTCCATATCTCCGTAACGGCTGGACCTGCCTTTGCCAAAAACTAATCAGCACATCTCCCTATCAATAGAAATCGAATGTTTTTTAAACCATTCAAATCGGTTGATCCGTGCGCCCGAAAACGTGGACGAAAAAAAGCGGACATACAAAACACACACACACACACACACACACACACACACATCCATTTTTTCTGAAGTATGCCAAAATGTTCAGAAACCTTCAAAACGTCGAGAAATGTAAAAATTTTTGATTTCGATTTTTGGACGATTACTATAACTTACCCTACGGGAAGTTAAAAATCTGATTAATTGGGAACAAAAATATTATTTGCTGAATGACTATAAACAGGCATGTTTTGTTGTCCTACGCAGTTTGCTAAAAATGTCAAAAGATAATAAGTATAACTTGAGAGTTCATAAATTAATTTCTATATTTTTAGATGTTTTTCTTCATGCGTAAAAACGAATAAACATTAAGCGGGTTCTATGTACGTAATTTTTAAGAGGATTTGGAAAATACCTTTTACAACAAAATACTTAATATATTACCTAATATCCTTAGTAAGAAAACGATGAATGAAGTAAAAAACAGGAGAACTGTATAAAATATGTATGAAAAAAATGCGGACTGGAAAAAATATGAGCACACAAAATAATACACTTGATTCTCTTTGAAAATCCTCTTAACTTACGCATGAAATATCATCCAAGCTTTCATCTATATAAGACTTTAATGCTAATGATATAAAAATTCTAGATATGCCGAAGGTGCGCTTAAAAAGAACACCGAAAGCCAATGACAAGATAAAAATTCATGAAAAATATTAATTGGCCCAAGAAAATTCAAACATAATTATTGAACGTTTTTCCGCAAAAACCCATTCAGTAAATAATTAACTTTTTGAAAACGGCATCTTCTGCGTCTTTTTCGAATAAATTTACGGTGGAGACGCCTTGTACATTTATCCCTTTCCTATATCATTTTCATAATTAAAATAAATATCTAACAAAAATTGTCTTAGAGCTTTTGATGATTATACTATTTGTAGGTCTTATGAAATGATGTATGAATATTTCTGTCAGTAATTTGCAGATCCGTCTAATTAAACATAGAATGAATTTTGTACTAGTATCAATAGGGCGATCTAGAGCATTATATAAAAAATCAACTTGATTAGTTATTTTCATGGAAACATTTTATTATACAAACTTGTTTCAGAATATCCTATTATTCAAATACCAAATTGATGCAACGATTAAATCAAATCGAGCATTCAAATCCAATTAAAATTATTACAACGATAGTAATGCACATAATTTATCCCGCTTTTAAAATAAATTGTGCAGAATTTTAATTATAATCTGGTTTTCTCTGTTATTAATGTATCCGCACCCGGTGGAAAAAAAATATTAACACGATTTTCGAAGCATTTCCTGGCCATAACGAATGAACTGTTCTGGCGATTAATAATTTATGAAATATCTATTAATTACGATATGAATTATATGAGGCGGATCTCGTAAAGCGAAATAGTTGGTGATATTTTCAAATAGAATATTTAATCATTATCGCTTGCATGGATGCATTAAAATCTGAATAACACGCATTTCCATGGGCAATAACATTCACGTACTTAATGTGGTTTAATAACAATACGGCGATTTGTTGTATTATTTCATGTAATATCAAAATATTTGACTCGTGTGTATCAGATAATGGATTTTGTATTTTGGAAATTCAGCGCGGAACTAATTTAAGGGAGATCTATTTAATATTGTATGAATGTCTGTCGGTTTGATATTAATATTACTCGTCAAATAGGATAATGAGAGGCCTAAAATATAATGGATATGCTTTTTTCTATAACTAGATACTATAAACTCGTTTTATGTATTTTTAATTTAGATAAACTAATAACACAATTGCTAAAACATTATTTTAGCAATTATAATATTATTCAATCGAATAATTTACTCTCTTGTCAAATTAAAAGTAAATAATTTAACAAAAGGTGTGATGAATTTAATAACTGCTTCTATTTCTGTTTATATTTTAATATCTTTCAATCTATAAACATGAGTTTTGACGTAGTTGCGTTTTTCCGCAGTTTAATTTTCATTTTTTCAATGTCGGTTGCGGCTGACGTATTTTACTACTCGTTGTATTTTGTATGCCGTGCATTGTGTTGTAAGGAATGGTTTTCATTAAAATCCTTGCGACTTGATTGCAATCAACTGCAGAAAATGTAATTTAAATATTATTATACCTACAGCTTGATGTACACGACACACTATGGCGGTCAAGCCTTATGTATTGTGTAGAAAAACTATGACATTTTCAAAACGAAGTCATAAGCATAGAGTTGGTAATTTATATAAATTTATAAAGTAAAATATTCAGAAATGAACGTTTTATCTCTTCAAGTAATACTTCTAAGAAAAATTCAGTTGAACTCATATATTTATTACTGTGAGTGTGCACACTAGTATGAACAGCATTATGAAGTTTTTACATACATGTTTATTCAATATGTCGAAAACGGATCAAGCGATTCAAATAATTAAAAAAACATTCGATTCCTACTGATAAGGAGACGTTCAAATTAGTATTTGGCAAAGGCAGGTCTAGCCGTTTTGGATATACGATGCAAAATTTGGTAATTCCGGTTTTGACATAACGGAGCGTCCGAATTGAATAATTAAAAAAACATTTTACTTGTATTGACGAAATGAACTAGTAAAATTTTTATAAAGGCATTAATTTAAATTTGTTATAAAATTGATTTATATTATATTTAATAATTATTATTTAAATGTTGTTTATTTGTGCTGAAAACTGTTTAAATTATATACGTTTGCATTTTTTAAAAATTTGTTTCTTGAGTATTAAACTAATTCAGTTGATTTTCTAACTAGTTCCTAATTAGGGAGCCTTATCAGCTGTTTTACTATTTGCAGCACGTATTGTTTACGTGTTTAGCGGCGGTATATAAATACTAAAGCCGAGACAGAACACGAATACGTTATGTTAATATAATTATAATCTCATTTCCACTTAGAATGTTGTTGTTTGTTTTCAATTTCTTATAGCCATCTCTACCGCATACCAGTTGCCTCAGATTATTACATTAACTTAAATTATTTTCAAATTACGGATTTTCGTCATTCTAAAATTATGTTTAAAATGTAATTTGATACTATTTTTCGAAAAAAAAAGTTATTAGTTGTATTGTAGGTACTATTTAAAGTTTCCTATCTGATTAATTTTTTTATTTTTTCAAATTATTTTTCAAAAATGTTAGTACTTTATATGAATTAATATAATATGAATCCTCTCGTGTTGATAAAAATAAATTATAAGCTTCGATTTACGTATTGACGTAATTTAGAAAATATCTTTATATTATATTTGACAAAATAAATACTTGCTAATAGTAATATTGCACAATTTGTAATAGTATCTATTTATATATTTGTTTGAGTGTTTATAAATTTTGTAAATTTTGCAAAATAAATTGCAATTAGGTTTTTTAATCAGAGTACAATATATAAAGAATTTAGCAAAACTATTTTTATTTTTTGGTAATGAATATAAAATTTCTATCTGCGCGTTTCAATCATTTTGAGAATATATTGATGATAATTTGCTGAAAGCAAAAAATTATGTAAATTTGACTATTTCTCTATAACTAAAATTCATAATTTTACTTTTATCAAAATGAGATATATAAATGTTCAATTATCAAGAAGCATCATGTATAAACAACGTTCTTAATCTATATTTTTGTTAAAAAAATAGATTTACAATTCTTTCTGAATATAATACTACAAATATATTTCAATGAGATAAGTCTTTTTTTTTAAAAACTGATATAATCACTATTGACGGGTATTCGAATAAGTTGAATTAAAATCATTACTGCTATAAAATTGATTGAACAAAAGTTAAGCTTTAATACAATATAGGACATGCTATTATTCGATAGTTATTTGAACAGACTCTTCAATAAATTGTTCATTGAATTCATTATCTGTTTTTTACAATGCTATCAGCTAGTTAGTTTAATGATAGAACATTCATTATTTCAGGAATATATTACAATTATTTTTAACCAGATATCTATTTCAAATTGTAATGCTATACTGATAAATTTAATATTGCTATTTGTCATGCAAATTTAATATTTATTATTCTGTACGGATCTATTTATTATTAAGTTTGTATCATTTTTACTCTCTGCTTTGTTGTATATTTTTAGTATTGGTTTGCAATAAAACAAGATTTTTACCAGATAATATCTCATGGAGGTTTTCCTCTGTTATTTTTTTCTGTTATCTGCACGATCTTATAAATCACAGCGAATGTTCGATGCAGTTGCTCCGCATAGAATATCAATTGTGATAAAGAATTCTGATACCAGGGGTGTATTACTTAAATCCAGAATTTATTATAGTATATACATAAATTATGGACAATAATAGAAGCCAATTCGATAAAAATATTACGTATTTATTCAGTACTTCTCGAACTTATTGTATACAGTCATTCAAAAGTTTTCATTAACGATTAAAAAGTCTTTGCGAAGTAAAGAAATAAAATAATTAGATCAAAGGAAAGGAACAAAAAGGAAAGAAAGGATTTAGTTCATTCAATCTATCAATATCTTTATTTGGTTCTAAACTTGTTTTTAGCAAGCTATAGCTACTATATAACTACATTATGGATATCATATCAGAACTTAGATCACCAACTAGACTTTGGGTGCATCATCCATCAATATTACAAATGAAACAGATAAGCTTTAAAACGTTTAGAAAATACTCTATTCTTAAAGTAAAAGCCAATTAATTATGTAGATATGCAAGGAAATATTTTGATAACTATTAAATATTGTACAACTGAATATGTATTATGCTGGTCTTGCTTTTATTTGCTAGAATATGATAAATCCTAAATTTTGACTATAATGAACTTGGTATCAACCGTATCAACTTAATCTTATTTTTTACAATCGTTATCATAAATATAATCTATGATGCTGCAGATGCTTTATTGATCCCTACTTTCATTCTTGTTTTACATCAAATTTATTTTCATTTGGAACTCAATTAAAACATTTTTTCATCATACTTGATATTGTTCATTTTATCTTTGGAAACAATGAATATTTTGCCCCATTTAACTCATATTCTCTATAATGCTTGGATATAATATTGAGTAGAGTAAATATTGTTTAATCACATACTTACACAAAATCTGAAGAATAATCAATAGACACAATTTTTTGAAAGACAATAGTTAATTAGATTCATAATTTTTTGCAACAATGAAAAATATTCAAACATGTATATATTTATCATGCATTTTAAAAAATATAAATAGAACATAACTAAATTATTAAACCTTACTTAAAAAAATCTAGCATTTCAATTAAAAAAATATTTGTATTATTTCTAAAGACTTTAATTAATTTATTGTCATTATTTAAAGAATTAATAAGCCACTTGTTTTATATTTTATAGTGACGAATATTTTTATGGTAATATAACAATTTAGATTTTTTAAGTAGATATTAATCTACTTTATAAAAATTGACATTGTTGAAATATTAAATATAAAGCTGAAAGCTCCATTACTTTCTACACTTTTAATAAAACTCAATATTTTTTGATATTTTATATGATTGTTAAATAAATTGTTCTAAATTTTATATGAAAAATGAACAAATTCAAAAATTTACGTAAAAAAGCATATTTTCCATTGGGTGTTCTCACATAACAATTTAAATTTTCATGTAGATCAACGTAAAATTTTCATGTAGATAGATAGATAACATACATATTACATTAAGTATTTAACATACATTTAATATTACATTATGTAAAGATGATTTTCTACCATCGCGTATTTTGGCTTACATATGTGATAAAACCAAAACATTCATTATGAATAGATAAAAAGGAAAGATAAAGTATATAGTCATTATATTAAAAAGAGAATTACAAAAATAATGCTGATATAAGTGTGTTCTTATTTTCGTTACAAACTGATCAGGCTACAGTTTGGCATGGCGTGTTTGGTATATCAAGCTATTTCTTTTGTGAATTGACAAAAAACCCGGATTTATTACGATACATTTAAGTGTATAAATAGTATCAATATTGTTGCCAATTTTATAAATATAAAATGCAAACTAAATTTTATCATAACTTTATTTTTTTTTATTTTCTTATAAATTACAATCTGTCTAAATAAAGACATTGAATAATTAGTTTGACAAATAACATAGAATTTTAAAAGGAAACCCCAGTGGTTCATCTTTTATTAATGTACTAAAAGAAACTCAAATATATACATACAATTATAAACAAAGTGCATTACACCGACTACATATACACATAGATAGATAATATGGTAGAACAACTTATTATTGATTAAAGTTATAGATCTAATAATTGCATTCTTTTTAATCTTGTACGTGGTATTGTAAAGACTTGCTATCAGATCGTTCAGTTTAGATGGTAGTCAGTTTTACTCTTGGAGTTAAGGCGCGAACTTGGAAATTTAAAACTTTTATGAATTAACTATATGAGCATTGTTACTATTTTGTAAAAACTTTATAACATATCCGCACTTTACGGGGGTTGCGTTATTAATCATATTATGTGGACTCAACTTTGCCTTTTTTACACAAAATTTATCCCATGTATATACTTACTATCTGACGATCAATGTATGTGTGTTGGATTTTAACGCTGTCGGTGTATGCCAGCGAGCGTGCGGTTAATCGCTTTTTTATTAAAACGTAATCGAGCGGAAAAAAATCTGCCGCGTAACGCTATCTCCTGAAGCGGTGATGTTGCAATGTCTGATACTGAATAATGGATACCTGAGCTTTGCCTTATAATTCTTCGATATATCTATACGTTTACATATACTCACAATCAGATCTGAATGCGTATTTATACGAAAATAATGCATAATTGGTATAATGTGGAAGTATTGCCTCTTTTTTTGAAATATTGACTAAGAGTTGTAAGTTATACGCTTGATAGTTTTCCAGAAGTGATAGTTGAAGGTTATATAAATATAATAATCAATTAAAAATGACTAAATGACTATTCCCAGTTTTACACGAAAGATAGGTTTTATAAAAAATCGTGTAACTCGAAAAATTCACTCTCATATGGAAAAATACTATGTACTAAACAAACATCACTATGAAGAATCCCTTTTTGTCAGTTTTTAATATGATGAATAATAAACACAGTGAACGAAAAATAAATATTAATATATTTTATATCAAACAATAGATTATAATAATATTAATTTATTTCAAATAATTCTGTTATTTGCTCATCTTGGATGAATTTACGCTATCAATTATATATAATCTACGTAGAGAAATAATGTTTAAAATTAATTATGCTTTTTGTTTTGTTATTTCAAACAAACTAGCTTATACACACATAAAATTTATAAATTTGATCATAAAACGGGGAGTTCCCATCTCATATACATATATTCATCATAGACATAACTGCTAAGAATTATTAACTGTAACATACATTTTGTAGTGTCGTATTTTGATGGTAAAATATTTGAACAGTAAAACAAATAAAATGTCCTTGTAGATGACAACAAATTAGAGTTTAGTATTTTTATTTTCTATAAATAAAAAAAAAGTTAAACATTCTTTTTAAATTCCTCATATAAAACGAGTACCGTGTCAAACGTGGGCTAGGTGTACATATATTTGAAAATATCATGTCAAGTTAAATGAATAGTATGATTTTCATTTTGTATACTATTTATTCTAGACATATAATATTATATTAAAGAACCAAAATTAGTTATAATTTTACAAAACAATTAATGAACAAATTCAAATCAACAAAGTACTGAATATCTAGAAAAGCACCAGAAGATTCATAAATCATTTGTCATTTTATCAAATTTGTTTTAGCTCAATATTCATTTTTGCAATTTTGCTTTTGGTATTTTTTGAAATGAGAAAGGACATCTGCAAAGATCTTTCTAAAATAAGACATACTCTAAAATATCAATAATTTCATGTTTTATGTAATACAAACAACTTGAAGAGTGATTTATTTTCTAAATTACATATCTCATATCCTCAAACCTAGCTCAAACTAAGGCACATTATTATTAATTTCACGAAGCCATTTACATTTCTATGGATACGGTTTTATCATGAATGTAACACGAAAAAACTCGTTTAGAATAAAAACTTTTACATGATTTTAAAATTTTTGTAGCGGTTTTGAAATTCACTAATTTTTTTTCTCACTTTATTAGTTTCTAGTTTTTTTTGATTTATGATTATAATTGACATACCTAATAAGCCAGTCATAGTAAGTTCACCTCGGAATTCAAGATAGATGATAAGGGTGTACGTACATACTACATGCAGGTTTTGAGACAACTTTTAGGTGTTACAGACTTACTGCTTGGGAACCTCGAATTCGGAGATTCTTGCCTAATTTAAGCTTAAATGACTGAACTATAATGTTTTTACTAATCATTGGATTTATATTATATTGAGGATAATTAGATATTATATCAAATTATATATATTTTTAGGTTTTTTTTGTGTGTAATGCTCATAAAATATGATGCATTTTTATATTATTTTTGTGATGTAGTTTTATAATGCATTTTGAATTCAAAATCAATAATATTGTGGAAACACTTTATTTAAACCTTCAACAGATTTATTTTCCAAGTGCAAAATTTCATTCAAATCTGTACTTTTAAATTGAACGAAATTGAAACAGCGTTGGTACAAAAAGTCTTGCCGCTGCAAAAACATCACTCTGCTATTAAATTCAAATATTTCACATGCCTTCAAACTGGGCACCAAACACGTAGTGAAATTTTTAGCCGTGCTCTACTTATATTTGACATTTGATATTTCCATATGGGTGCTACGTCTGTGTTTCAAATAGATGTATTATTCCAATGTGTGGGATGTGCACATGTGGAAGTTTCATTTTGAATTCAAGTACAATCCTATATTACGTGACATGACGTCTCTATGTGACAATGCAGCTCCTGCAATGATGTGCATTTTAGTTTCTTGTTTTAGGTCTTCATTTTTGAAATAGTTTTTGTTTGTTCGGCGGTTGCTTTTTTATTTGCAACCTGTACGTGTGTGTGCCTTTACTACGTTTGTTCATCCGACGAATTCGAATTTTCTCTACCCAACCCCAAGAGCGCGAGAGCGCGGCTAGGCGAAATAAAAATATTCATAATACGGTTTTTTCTTTTCAAAGGTATGTGGAGTTGTTCGCAAATGTTTTTTCCCATGCATAAAAATTGCGAATGTAATTTTATATTCAAATGAATATACATTTGCTTGAACTTTTAAACTTTTTCTGATACATGCAAGTCTAATGAATGCTTCATGTAGCTTTTAATTATGTAATATAATTTCTAATATTAAGAGTAAATAAAAATAACATTTCTAAAGCTATATTTAAAAGCCCATAAACTGGGTAGTGAAAACACAATTGAATGTAATTAATATAAAAACTAATTCGAATATTATTATAAAACGTCTAAAGTTAAGAGAACTTGATGCACACAGATAATACATAATTGTAATATCAATGCATATCAAATACTGATTTTATGGCAATCTTCATATTTTTGAAAAATTTCATTCTTTTTAAGCCTAAATTAAAAAACGAGCTAAAGCCTTTCAAATAGTATTAATTTATAAAACATCTCAATAAAATAGTATTATCTAGTAACAACTTCATTCAAATGGATTAATAGTCTAGAACGGGCTTATGCTACAACAACTATAGTTATGCATATATAGTTATATAAACACGAAATATTGCACATGTACCATATTAATACAATTCTATGCGCCAGTGTTCATTACTTTTTTATATTTAATTTATATAAAATATCAATTACATTTGTCTATGAAATATTCATTAAATTTTTATGCTGTAAGAAAGAAAAAATGGGTATTTAAAATTTTTTTGATCATTTTTAAACACTTTTATAATTGAATATTGAATAAAATGGTTTTTGGAATTTAGTGAAGGTGTTAAATACCCATTCATAAAAGTTGATTCAAATTAAAAACTAGTTGGTATTGGTATTTTGCCTTGAGGCAAGTTACATGAACATCCCGATATGTGTAATTAATCGACTTAATAAATAAAAAATAAATTAATTTATGAGTGATTAAAAGTGCGAGTGGATTTTTTACACATATTTGAAAACTATCGAACACGTTAACTCGGAGTATTTTCTAGAAGCAAATTTTCACAAATCAATAATTTTTATTATTGAACCAGTTTCCGAAGGTTTTTAATGATTTAGTATGTTCATTAAGGCCAAGTACTCTATTGTTATACCTAATTGGTCTAATTTTAATTTTAACTAACGTTAAAAAAAAGTTTTATAAGACCATGATATATATCGCCAAAAAGTTTCATAAAAATCGTCTTAATTTTTTTTTCAACAGTTAATTACAAGAAAACGGCTCGGTAGATTTTCATCTAAAACTAATCAGTGTTATTCCCAACTAATATCTTCCGATCAGTCTTTTTCAAAATCGATTTGGTAGTATGAGTTTAAATGTAGACGGAAAGTTTAACACTTTTTCCAAATTACAAAAAAACGGTTCGGCAGATTGTCTCACGTCCTCATTGAGATACATCGAATGGCTTTTAAATTTTTGAAATCGGTTCAGCCGTTTTTGAGAAAACGTCGATATACGGTAAGAAATCTCTTCACACACACACATACCTTTTCCAAATTTGGTCTCATTCGGTCCAGAATGGCTTGAAACGTCGAGAAAACATGAAATTAACGAACCGGATTTTTGAAAATGTATCATCTGCTTCTGTTAAGATCTTACTCAAACACCGTAGCTGCAATTCTTTAGTTCATCTATTTTACATAAAAAGTGAAACAAATTACTTTTAAATCAAACAATTTTACGGTGACTATTCTACATGTTTCTATCACTTTATTTAATGTTCGCTTGTAACATGGCATCGTCGAAAGTGCTTTTTGCGTACCGGCATATATGTCTCGAGCTTTAGTAACCCTCACTTTGCGATAGTCTGCTCTCTATTAAGCCCTAGGCGAGGTCTGTTATAAATAAACAAAAGTTACTACCCCTGAAGGGATCCGCGCCATAAGTGGTACACATATAACGCACACTGATATTTTTGTCTGTGTCTAGTTTCCTTCTGCAGATGTACGAGATCTCATGCTCGAAACTAAATTTATTATTTTGCAAATTGCTGCGACAACTGGGTGGAGACAGAAGTTACAATATGTTGCTCATTTGAATTTTATGAATGCTATTCTGATTTAAAACTGTTTTGTGCGCTTGTTTTACTGAATCAACAGATCTAGTTTGTATAAAATATACAGTAGTTCATTTTTAATTACTTTATTGTGTACAGCTTATTGTGTTAAAATTCTTTGATCAAAGTAAATTGAAAATATAGAATATTTAGAAAGCAAAAATTTTATACATTATGGGTAACTAGCATCATATCATTAAAATTATGCTGAGTACAAAAGTAATCTAAGTACTTCCTATGTAGCTTTAATAATTATGTATATTTTTTATAAATATTTTGAAATATGAAAATAGATGTTGAAAATTAAATAATTTGGTTTATGAATATTATTATATAATGCATTTTTAATATTGGAGTTCTATTACTTGTTTCTTTCACCACTCCAAATAATAATATCATATATTTCATATATATAAATCATGAAAGAAAATTTACCAGTACAATCATTGAGTGAGATGATTATAGGCCGATGTAGAATAACAGTCTGGTAAATTTTTGCAAACAGAATTTCTTGGAAATATTAAGTGTTCAACTTTTAATTGATGTATGATATTTAGGTAAAGAAGATTGTATAAGGTATATACAGAGACATAAAATTATGTAAAACCAAAGTTTCAACTACAAAGTGAAAATATCAAGCTTTAAATTATTAAATTTTTTTTAATAATTACGTTTTATACAATATTTTTAAAGGTTCCTTATTTGTTCAGTTTCATGTTTACCTTATGTTACATTTAGGGAAAAAAGTTACTTTTGTTATAGAGAACGCTAGTAAAATTTTCGTAAAGGTACTGATTTAGTAACTTTTTGAACAACTTTTGACTTGTAATATTTTTTTTCTTCGTTGATGTTAAATGTCTGTAATCATTGATACGTTTTATATCATTATATTTTCTACAGAGATTCTTTATAAATTTTAAATTATTATTGGTACATCAAATCGCGATGATATTGTTTTTTTTTGTAATATTTTACTATTCTTTAGAATCATATACTTAAAGATTTTTAATCTGACTAGGCTTTTATCACTACTAAATAATATGACAAAATAAGAGTTCATTATGCAGTTTCAATAATTTGAAACATATATTTTCACCTTCATGTTGAGATTTTGTTTTATATAACTTTGTCTTTTATGTATATATACTATACCAGTTTTTAGCTAAATATCGTACATTGATTAAAATATCAATGCTTAATATGTTCAAAAACATCTGTTTGCAAGAATTTGTAATACTGTTTTTCTATAGTAAATTTATATAGTAAGTTTTTTCCATGATTTATATAAACTATGTGATAAATAAAAATTTCTTTTACTTCGTTAGTTCATTTCGGAGATATAATTCACTTTCATTTAAAAATTTTACATAATAGATTCAACATACTACAAATATTATTCATTTTTCGGTGGTCATTCTAAGTTTTCATTTAGTTAAATGCAAGTTTTAGAAAAATCTTGCAACTGAAGATCTTTTACATGAAATTGACCATCATATATATACACACATATATATATATATATACATATATATATATATATATATATATATATTTTCTTTACATAAATAACATTTTAAATGCCGGCTTTAAATTTCATACGTTTCTTTCCACACTTGTCATACAATTTCGCGTTCATGCGGGCCAACATAAATATTAACATTCCAAATCTCGGGAAAGAAATTCTAGCTCGCCCTGACTTGTTCGAAAATTTATTTGTCCCGTGACAACCGAAAAAACAACAAAAAAGCGACGATAAAAAAGAACACATAGAAAAGTGCTGTAAAAACATAACTTCTGGTAACGCCTCGAAAGAAAGTGACAATGGGTTTGACTATTGTACGGGTTAAGGATCAGGAATGAAGTCGCATACACTTACAGAAAATAGTCTGAGAACATAAAAAGTTGGGTAAAACTTTGATTAATATGTATTTTAAAATTTGACGAATTAATCATATGTTAAAAAAACGTTGCTTGTTTCTTAAACAAAATTTTGCCTCCACTCTGAAACAAAATCTTGAACAATCTTATTTTCAATTGATTATAATCAGGTTTATACCAAACCTTCCATGTAATTAATTTATGCATACAATTTCACGATTATCAATGCTCTCCATTTCAACTCTCACAATCTATATATATTGTATATTGATTTATATTTGCGATATCAAATATTTAGAATTTCTATTTGTTACCCATCTATATTCTCTAATTTTGAATTTTTTATCCAAATGTCATGTATTTGCTCGTACTTATAGTATGCTCAACTAAAGCACAAACAATTATTTGAAATTACCTATGCTTATCTACTACGCAAGTTAATTAAACCTAATTATACAGGGCTATTCTATTGATCTAGTTGTGGTGAATAGTTGTTGAAATATATTATTCCAGTAAATTTGAATTTATTCTGATATATTATGCGTAATTAATTAGCCGTTTTGTAACAGAGTTGCAAAGAATTTCATTATGTGACTAATGATTCGAAATTGTCTGCATTTTTCACTTTTCGAGTTAAAATATAGTTTAGTTTTGCAAAATCACAATGATTAGTTATTGAGTATTATATAGATAGGGTATTGAGTATTAGGGTATTGAGGATATTATTATACAGTTCTTATGTTTTTAAACTATTTGCAACTTTCCCCCAAAATATAAACTTTAGGCTTATTTCCATCTTATAACTGTAGTATTATACGCTACTTACTAATAGGTTATCTTATATATTAAAGATAAATTGTTGTTTCATTTATTGCAAAAAATATAATTTGTCTCAATATT
>NW_020537646.1:30278051-30329599 GCF_003426905.1 Ctenocephalides felis
TAAAATGTCCTTGTAGATGACAACAAATTAGAGTTTAGTATTTTTATTTTCTATAAATAAAAAAAAAGTTAAACATTCTTTTTAAATTCCTCATATAAAAACGAGTACCGTGTCAAACGTGGGCTAGGTGTACATATATTTGAAAATATCATGTCAAGTTAAATGAATAGTATGATTTTCATTTTGTATACTATTATTCTAGACATATAATATTATATTAAAGAACCAAAATTAGTTATAATTTTACAAAACAATTAATGAACAAATTCAAATCAACAAAGTACTGAATATCTAGAAAAGCACCAGAAGATTCATAAATCATTTGTCATTTTATCAAATTTGTTTTAGCTCAATATTCATTTTTGCAATTTTGCTTTTGGTATTTTTTGAAATGAGAAAGGACATCTGCAAAGATCTTTCTAAAATAAGACATACTCTAAAATATCAATAATTTCATGTTTTATGTAATACAAACAACTTGAAGAGTGATTTATTTTCTAAATTACATATCTCATATCCTCAAACCTAGCTCAAACTAAGGCACATTATTATTAATTTCACGAAGCCATTTACATTTCTATGGATACGGTTTTATCATGAATGTAACACGAAAAAACTCGTTTAGAATAAAAACTTTTACATGATTTTAAAATTTTTGTAGCGGTTTTGAAATTCACTAATTTTTTTTTCTCACTTTATTAGTTTCTAGTTTTTTTGATTTATGATTATAATTGACATACCTAATAAGCCAGTCATAGTAAGTTCACCTCGGAATTCAAGATAGATGATAAGGGTGTACGTACATACTACATGCAGGTTTTGAGACAACTTTTAGGTGTTACAGACTTACTGCTGGGAACCTCGAATTCGGAGATTCTTGCCTAATTTAAGCTTAAATGACTGAACTATAATGTTTTTACTAATCATTGGATTTATATTATATTGAGGATAATTAGATATTATATCAAATTATATATATTTTTAGGTTTTTTTTTGTGTGTAATGCTCATAAAATATGATGCATTTTTATATTATTTTTGTGATGTAGTTTATAATGCATTTTGAATTCAAAATCAATAATATTGTGGAAACACTTTATTTAAACCTTCAACAGATTTATTTTCCAAGTGCAAAATTTCATTCAAATCTGTACTTTTAAATTGAACGAAATTGAAACAGCGTTGGTACAAAAAGTCTTGCCGCTGCAAAAACATCACTCTGCTATTAAATTCAAATATTTCACATGCCTTCAAACTGGGCACCAAACACGTAGTGAAATTTTTAGCCGTGCTCTACTTATATTTGACATTTGATATTTCCATATGGGTGCTACGTCTGTGTTTCAAATAGATGTATTATTCCAATGTGTGGGATGTGCACATGTGGAAGTTTCATTTTGAATTCAAGTACAATCCTATATTACGTGACATGACGTCTCTATGTGACAATGCAGCTCCTGCAATGATGTGCATTTTAGTTTCTTGTTTTAGGTCTTCATTTTTGAAATAGTTTTTGTTTGTTCGGCGGTTGCTTTTTTATTTGCAACCTGTACGTGTGTGTGCCTTTACTACGTTTGTTCATCCGACGAATTCGAATTTTCTCTACCCAACCCCAAGAGCGCGAGAGCGCGGCTAGGCGAAATAAAAATATTCATAATACGGTTTTTTCTTTTCAAAGGTATGTGGAGTTGTTCGCAAATGTTTTTTCCCATGCATAAAAATTGCGAATGTAATTTTATATTCAAATGAATATACATTTGCTTGAACTTTTAAACTTTTTCTGATACATGCAAGTCTAATGAATGCTTCATGTAGCTTTTAATTATGTAATATAATTTCTAATATTAAGAGTAAATAAAAATAACATTTCTAAAGCTATATTTAAAAGCCCATAAACTGGGTAGTGAAAACACAATTGAATGTAATTAATATAAAAACTAATTCGAATATTATTATAAAACGTCTAAAGTTAAGAGAACTTGATGCACACAGATAATACATAATTGTAATATCAATGCATATCAAATACTGATTTTATGGCAATCTTCATATTTTTGAAAAATTTCATTCTTTTTAAGCCTAAATTAAAAAACGAGCTAAAGCCTTTCAAATAGTATTAATTTATAAAACATCTCAATAAAATAGTATTATCTAGTAACAACTTCATTCAAATGGATTAATAGTCTAGAACGGGCTTATGCTACAACAACTATAGTTATGCATATATAGTTATATAAACACGAAATATTGCACATGTACCATATTAATACAATTCTATGCGCCAGTGTTCATTACTTTTTTATATTTAATTTATATAAAATATCAATTACATTTGTCTATGAAATATTCATTAAATTTTTATGCTGTAAGAAAGAAAAAATGGGTATTTAAAATTTTTTTGATCATTTTTAAACACTTTTATAATTGAATATTGAATAAAATGGTTTTTGGAATTTAGTGAAGGTGTTAAATACCCATTCATAAAAGTTGATTCAAATTAAAAACTAGTTGGTATTGGTATTTTGCCTTGAGGCAAGTTACATGAACATCCCGATATGTGTAATTAATCGACTTAATAAATAAAAAATAAATTAATTTATGAGTGATTAAAAGTGCGAGTGGATTTTTTACACATATTTGAAAACTATCGAACACGTTAACTCGGAGTATTTTCTAGAAGCAAATTTTCACAAATCAATAATTTTTATTATTGAACCAGTTTCCGAAGGTTTTTAATGATTTAGTATGTTCATTAAGGCCAAGTACTCTATTGTTATACCTAATTGGTCTAATTTTAATTTTAACTAACGTTAAAAAAAAGTTTTATAAGACCATGATATATATCGCCAAAAAAGTTTCATAAAAATCGTCTTAATTTTTTTTTCAACAGTTAATTACAAGAAAACGGCTCGGTAGATTTTCATCTAAAACTAATCAGTGTTATTCCCAACTAATATCTTCCGATCAGTCTTTTTCAAAATCGATTTGGTAGTATGAGTTTAAATGTAGACGGAAAGTTTAACACTTTTTCCAAATTACAAAAAAACGGTTCGGCAGATTGTCTCACGTCCTCATTGAGATACATCGAATGGCTTTTAAATTTTTGAAATCGGTTCAGCCGTTTTTGAGAAAACGTCGATATACGGTAAGAAATCTCTTCACACACACACATACCTTTTCCAAATTTGGTCTCATTCGGTCCAGAATGGCTTGAAACGTCGAGAAAACATGAAATTAACGAACCGGATTTTTGAAAATGTATCATCTGCTTCTGTTAAGATCTTACTCAAACACCGTAGCTGCAATTCTTTGGTTCATATATTTACTTTACATAAAAAGTGAAACAAATTAATTCTAAATCTAACAATTTTACGGTGACTATTCTACATGTTTCTATCACTTTATTTAATGTTCGCTTGTAACATGGCATCGTCGAAAGTGCTTTTTGCGTACCGGCATATATGTCTCGAGCTTTAGTAACCCTCACTTTGCGATAGTCTGCTCTCTATTAAGCCCTAGGCGAGGTCTGTTATAAATAAACAAAGTTACTACCCCTGAAGGGATCCGCGCCATAAGTGGTACACATATAACGCACACTGATATTTTTGTCTGTGTCTAGTTTCCTTCTGCAGATGTACGAGATCTCATGCTCGAAACTAAATTTATTATTTTGCAAATTGCTGCGACAACTGGGTGGAGACAGAAGTTACAATATGTTGCTCATTTGAATTTTATGAATGCTATTCTGATTTAAAACTGTTTTGTGCGCTTGTTTTACTGAATCAACAGATCTAGTTTGTATAAAATATACAGTAGTTCATTTTTAATTACTTTATTGTGTACTGCTTATTGTGTTAAAATTCTTTGATCAAAGTAAATTGAAAATATAGAATATTTAGAAAGCAAAAATTTTATACATTATGGGTAACTAGCATCATATCATTAAAATTATGCTGAGTACAAAAGTAATCTAAGTACTTCCTATGTAGCTTTAATAATTATGTATATTTTTTATAAATATTTTGAAATATGAAAATAGATGTTGAAAATTAAATAATTTGGTTTTATGAATATTATTATATAATGCATTTTTAATATTGGAGTTCTATTACTTGTTTCTTTCACCACTCCAAATAATAATATCATATATTTCATATATATAAATCATGAAAGAAAATTTACCAGTACAATCATTGAGTGAGATGATTATAGGCCGATGTAGAATAACAGTCTGGTAAATTTTTGCAAACAGAATTTCTTGGAAATATTAAGTGTTCAACTTTTAATTGATGTATGATATTTAGGTAAAGAAGATTGTATAAGGTATATACAGAGACATAAAATTATGTAAAACCAAAGTTTCAACTACAAAGTGAAAATATTAAGCTTTAAATTATTAAATTTTTTTTTAATAATTACGTTTTATACAATATTTTTAAAGGTTCCTTATTTGTTCAGTTTCATGTTTACCTTATGATACATTTAGGGAAAAAAGTTACTTTTGTTATAGAGAACGCTAGTAAAATTTTCGTAAAGGTACTGATTTAGTAACTTTTTGAACAACTTTTGACTTGTAATATTTTTTTTCTTCGTTGATGTTAAATGTCTGTAATCATTGATACGTTTTATATCATTATATTTTCTACAGAGATTCTTTATAAATTTTAAATTATTATTGGTACATCAAATCGCGATGATATTGTTTTTTTTTGTAATATTTTACTATTCTTTAGAATCATATACTTAAAGATTTTTAATCTGACTAGGCTTTTATCACTACTAAATAATATGACAAAATAAGAGTTCATTATGCAGTTTCAATAATTTGAAACATATATTTTCACCTTCATGTTGAGATTTTGGTTTTATATAACTTTGTCTTTTATGTATATATACTATACCAGTTTTTAGCTAAATATCGTACATTGATTAAAATATCAATGCTTAATATGTTCAAAAACATCTGTTTGCAAGAATTTGTAATACTGTTTTTCTATAGTAAATTTATATAGTAAGTTTTTTCCATGATTTATATAAACTATGTGATAAAATAAAAATTTTCTTTTACTTCGTTAGTTCATTTCGGAGATATAATTCACTTTCATTTAAAAATTTTACATAATAGATTCAACATACTACAAATATTATTCATTTTTCGGTGGTCATTCTAAGTTTTCATTTAGTTAAATGCAAGTTTTAGAAAAATCTTGCAACTGAAGATCTTTTACATGAAATTGACCATCATATATATACACACATATATATATATATATATATATATATATATATATATATTCTCTTTACATAAATAACATTTTAAATGCCGGCTTTAAATTTCATACGTTTCTTTCCACACTTGTCATACAATTTCGCGTTCATGCGGGCCAACATAAATATTAACATTCCTAATCTCGGGAAAGAAATTCTAGCTCGCCCTGACTTGTTCGAAAATTTATTTGTCCCGTGACAACCGAAAAAACAACAAAAAAGCGACGATAAAAAAGAACACATAGAAAAGTGCTGTAAAAACATAACTTCTGGTAACGCCTCGAAAGAAAGTGACAATGGGTTTGACTATTGTACGGGTTAAGGATCAGGAATGAAGTCGCATACACTTACAGAAAATAGTCTGAGAACATAAAAAGTTGGGTAAAACTTTGATTAATATGTATTTTAAAATTTGACGAATTAATCATATGTTAAAAAAACGTTGCTTGTTTCTTAAACAAAATTTTGCCTCCACTCTGAAACAAAAATCTTGAACAATCTTATTTTCAATTGATTATAATCAGGTTTATACCAAAACCTTCCATGTAATTAATTTATGCATACAATTTCACCATTATCAATGCTCTCCATTTCAACTCTCACAATCTATATATATTGTATATTGATTTATATTTGCGATATCAAATATTTAGAATTTCTATTTGTTACCAATCTATATTCTCTAATTTTGAATTTTTTATCCAAATGTCATGTATTTGCTCGTAACTTATAGTATGCTCAACTAAAGCACAAACAATTATTTGAAATTACCTATGCTTATCTACTACGCAAGTTAATTAAACCTAATTATACAGGGCTATTCTATTGATCTAGTTGTGGTGAATAGTTTTGTAATATATTATTCCAGTAAATTTGAATTTATTCTGATATATTATGCGTAATTAATTAGCCGTTTTGTAACAGAGTTGCAAAGAATTTCATTATGTGACTAATGATTCGAAATTGTCTGCATTTTTCACTTTTCGAGTTAAAATATAGTTTAGTTTTGCAAAATCACAATGATTAGTTATTGAGTATTATATAGATAGGTTATTGAGTATTAGGGTATTGAGGATATTATTATACAGTTCTTATTTGTTTTTAAACTCTTTGCAACTTTCCCCAAAAATATAAACTTTAGGCTTATTTCCATCTTATAACTGTAGTATTATACGCTAGTTTACTAATAGGTTATATTTATATATAAAGATAAATTGTTGTTTCATATTTATTGCAAAAAATATAATTTGTCTCAATATTTAGTAAACTGAAATTGAATTAATCAGATTTGTGATATAAATTTTTTAACAAATATTATTTAATAATTGAAGAACATACTAAATAGACGTTAATGCAGGAAATAAAGTTTGAATTTTTTCTTCTTGTTGTACGATAAGAGGACACAAATTTTAATAAATTTGATCCCATACTATGATAAAACATTACATGTCAATCAATCGTCTAAAGCCAGTCTCATATATTAACATATGTTATATAAATTTTTTTCAATTTTACATTAATTTATGCTATTGTTATATGAATTGTGGATTACTAATAATGTTTTAAATTGTACTTTGATCTTATGACTAAATTGATTTAGAATAAATTTTGACAAATCCTTAATTATTTTCTTATAATATTAAGTACGAATAAATACTATTTATTTTCAACCGACTTATTGCATTAACTCCTGCTATTGTAATATGAATTGTGTATAACTAATCTTCTAAATTATACTTTGAACTTGTGATGGGATTGATTTATAATAGACTTTAATAAAAATTCGAATGTTTTCTTATACTTCTAATTAGGATTAATTTTTAGGTAAATTATTTTACTATCATTCTATTCGGAAAGTTATTCCAACTTTACATAAGAATTGATTCATTGATTACAATTACAAATAGAGTTAAAATTTTTATTTTGAAAACGTAATTTACCTTGGTTACAAGTTAGACCACAAACAAGTATAACCAATACTTTAAAGTTTGAAAGTTCAATATCGGCACCGAAATCTCAACAAAGCTTGAAAGCGAACTTCTTAATTTTGAAAAGAAACATTTTTATTTTCTCGACGTCATTCTGAATCGTTTGAGCCTTAATTTAGAAGAAAAAAGTACGTGTGACTTTCGATATTTTTTGGCGTTTTTTAAAAAATAGGTGCACCAATTTAAAAAAATCATGACACATAAAAAGACTAAGTTTACGAAAAATAAGTACTTATCATATTAGAAAAATATATTGAAAATAATAGATTAAGTATCTTGTTTGGAATAGGTTGTTAAACAATTTATTGTAAATTGCATACTCATAAGCTTACAGAAACTTTTAAGATACTCGTAATTAACTTACATTCCTTAATTAAAATTAAAACCGTTTGATATAATATATTAAAAAAAATTGTATGTTGGTAAGCAATATACTCTAAAAAATAATAAAATTTTACTATTTCCACAATTATTTTGCTATTTAATCTTACAAAAGTTGAGTGCAGAATATTGAAAAAGAAGTAGAACAAAAATTTTGTGTCTTAGCATCTCTATTTATATGTAACTATGCACACACGCACATACATTGACATTAGATTTCTTATACATTCGTATGTATATGTAACATTTTATCCATGCATGTATGAAAGTTTGTATGTATATACATAGTTATGTAATATCAAGTATTATACAATGTGTAACAGAACGGTGCTGAAATTGCGACTATAACACGCGCGCGTGAATTGCTTTGCGAGAAATAAAAATGTCTTGATGTACCAACGACGAAAAAAGCACTAAAATATTAGGTAGCCTTGTGGGTTTCTTCAATGCTTTTATTTTCTCATAACTGACTTTATGGGTTATAGCGTTTTTGGTGATATTTTCAATGCCAGTTATATGAAAATTCACTATTGAAATATTTGACTCTTTTCTTATGTATTGCTTCCAAGTTCATGTGAAAATATATATATATATATATATATATATATATATATAATCATAAATTGGAAAATATTTTTTTCATTTAATTTTATACTTATATTTCAAAATAAATAATTAAATTTTATACTTATCACTACGATATATTTTTAACCAATGATTTTTATCATTTTAATAATTGTTACCTACTTAATCTATTTCTTTAAAACAAATATCAATGTTAGTATGAATAAAAATAGTTTTATATAGTCAATTGTACTAGTATTTTACTACTTAATTAAACAATCCCCTATCGATTATTAGAGTGTAATGGTTAAGCTCAATAATTCTTAAAAGATTTTGAAAATTTTGATTTTTTTAATTTTAATCATTCAATTTGGTTGATTTATACTATCAAAAATATCGAGAAAATTTTTTTGAGCCGTAAATATCTTGGCACCGGAAACTAAAAAAAGTAACAGAATTGGCACTCATTTTTCATAATAAAATATCTGATAATTTTATGCGTATATGTATACCGATCATTTTACATCGCCAAATATCGATCAGTTTTACCTCTGAAACTACGAAGCCGCAAAATCTGCCTTTCCAACACTCACACCAGTTCTCTATTTTGTCAATACAAGTAAAATGTTTTTTGAATCATTCAAATCGGTTGATTCGTCCTCTCAAAAACAAAAAAATGTATTCGCACATACATACACATACATAAATTTTATCTAATTGTAAGGTATGCCAAAAAGTTTACAAACCTCTAACACGTAAAGATACGCAAAAATTACTATAGTAATGTTTATAGAAATTATAAATTTAACTACGGGATGTTAATAAAAATGAAATTATATTTTCTTATATCTATAACATTTTATTTATATTAAATATTGTAAAAATGATAATGCAACTAATGTTTGCATCTCTTATTTGAATTAGTATTAATGAATAATATACGGATAGTTGAGCAATAAATTTGCTGCGCCGTTTTTCATTCCGTTACATTTAACTTGTATTCTAATATAGATTCATGATGCTATAATGTCCTTAATTCACATCGAAATTTATATATATATATATATATATATTTATATATATATATATATATATATATATATATATGTATATATATTACGAACGTATATTACATAATATAATCTGTTTCACATAATACACGTAATATTCATATAGTTAGTTTATATGTATGCGTTTCCAAATCTACATGAATATACAAAAAAGGCGTATTATATGTTAAGGATTCCGTCGTATATGTATAAAGGATAAAGATCAGAATAAATTATCAGACAATATTGAAAAGGATCAAAGAGGAAGATATACCTTCGTATCGGCATGTGTTCCAGAATATAAAATGAAACATCGTTCGGTGAAGGATGCTAACAATATGCGGTTGCTGATGTATGAATAGAGTAAAAATTGTAGTCAAATTTGCATAATCATTTGTATTCATAAAACTAGATGAATGCCTGAATAATAATACAGCGAATATAACTACTTGCTTATAATTTAGCTAACAACATTAAATTAACAACTAAACTGAGAAGAATTAGAAAGTGTTATATGCCTACATATAATAGTAATTAGTATAAATTGCAATATTTATTTCAATATTTTAAATTTATAACTATATTATATTCAGTGAGTCAGTTCGATTATAGCATGGCAAATTTGTCATAAAATAGACTTGAGTTAAATTATAAAACTTAAGAGGGTATTCTGGTCTCGAGTTTTGAAAAAATCGATTTTGTTTGTTCCTGCTTTTTTAAGTTTAACTATTAAAGAATGTGTTCACGAGTTTTTTTTTAAATTAAAATTATTTTTGGAACTATGGCTATTAACCACGAAAATCCTGTTTCATGATTCCTGAAGCTATAAATGCAGTTTTTCTTAAAACTGTCTTTTTCAACACAATTCTCACGATTTCTCAACTTCTACTGAATCACTTTACTTGAAATTTTCTCACAGGCGTTTAGTAGACTACCCTTTAATTAGTATTAATGAATAGGTAACTATTCTCCTCCACTTATCTTCAAATTCCAAATTTATTTTAAGATTTTTTTCAAAATTCGAAAATTCCTAATAGATTTTTTTGTAGAACAAATATCAAAAAATTTATAAAAATTTTTCCTTTAGACATTTTGTGAAAAGACACTTATTAAACCTGTCCGTAGTTCAAACAATAGCAAAATCATTTCAATTTAATGATATAAAAATATATTTTTCTTCAAATTTTTTGAAGGGCTGAAGCCATGGGTATGGTCTGGTGCAATGTTTTAAAACCTTCGACTCAATCACATTCTAAAATCGAATCTTTTTGACTATTTTTAATTTTTATTTATTTTCTTTATTTACAAAAAATGAGTTGCTAGCTTGTAAAAATATAGTAAGAATATTGTGTCTATTCATAACAGGGCTCAAAATATCACGAAATTAATGCTTCTAGAACATAATACAATAGAACCCTTAAAAATCTCAGTTGTTTAATTTTATATTTTTAATTTGATCTTACAACTTTCTTGCTAGGCTATTAAAATGTTTAATCAATCATGCTGTTTTTATACTTATAATTTCATGTTTGACTCGCATATAGCAGGTATTGAAATAGTATATATGTGCCTAAAAAAGTTGTTTGATCCTACTTAAAAATTGTATTAAAAATACTAAATAAGAGATGATTAAAATACAATAAAAATATATCAAAAATATGGTTTAAAATTATTGAATAGTACATAAAGTAAACAGTTAATACTTGGTATGAAAATGAAGAGTTGTGGTTGCGTCCAATTGCTATCGCTATATTATAAATTCAACTACAATATAATTGGGCACTATTAAAATCCAGATGGCGTCAGATTACTCAAATGTTTTGATTACTGGATTATGGAAAGTCAAAATTGTTGACATATGATTTCAAAAAAGGCGTTAAAATTCCCAACAAATTGCCCAGCACTTCCGCCAAAAGGGTGTTGGATTACTGGAGGTGTCGGTCTATCTAAATGTCGAATTAATATGATTCCACGGTATATTATAATTTAGGGAGTTCTCTATTATCAAAAACTTTCGAAAAGTGTATTGATCGTTGTCTCCATGATCCCTGTCCTTACATAATGCCTATAGTAATCCATTTTCTTACGAGTAAACAAACTGCGTAACAAAACATGTTTACCGTCGTCACGCTAAAGGAACGCGAGCATCACATGCCGATAGAACGGTTGCGATGCTTTCCCTAGGAAATCAAATAATCTGATAATAATTTTTGCAGAAAAATGAATCTATGTTTCTTTACCTAATTATCTATCTATATAACACATTAATTAATCAAATATGTAGAAATTAAGTAGAAAAAAACAAGTGGTGTATGATTTTCTGTCTTAAGGCAAATGGCTGAACCTTAAGGCTAATATTCTGAAAGAGAATTACCACATCTCCTCATTATTACAAATTTGATGTTTTCTGAATTATTCAAATCGGATATTCCGGAGAATCAAAAACTCGATTTTTATTATTTTTTGCCTTTCTTGCTTCGTATTACCCAAACGGGTGGACTAACTTTTGCCAAAAACTAATTGGCACGTATCCTTATGAATAGGAATCGAATGGTTTTTGAATAATTCAAATCAGTTGAGCGGTGCTCCCGAAAACGTCTACGAAAAATTGTATCCATACATAAACACATACTACATACACTCACACACATATATTTTTTTCTGAGGTATGCCAAAATGTTCAGAAACCTCTGAAACGTGAAAATGTACAAAAAATTTTATTTTTGATTTTTGGCCCATTACCGTAACTTACCCTACGTGAAATTGATAAATCCAAGATCACAAATCGTAATTAGTTTGAGTTCTTTACAGTTGTAATAAAATATGGATTTTTCACATACTTTATATGATATAAAGTATATATATATATATATATATATATATATATATATATATATACATCATACATACATACATACATACATACAATTTTCTAAGTCTTTTATCATAAAGATCTAATCTACTTTATTCCTAGGCTATCGAGATGTTCAGAGCCTGATTATTTAAACTTGTGACTATGCCTGTTGGATAAATAATATTTTAATCTGTAATCAATAAAATAACAATAAAATTGTTTATAGTACCATCTTTGAGAGCCCTCCTGCAAGTTGTTATAAGCGCTTATTAATTAGTATTTTTCCACTCATTTTGCACATTTAAAAGCAAGCATAAAATAGAATATTTTTAGTTTTCTGCTTTGAGATTAAAATTTTGTTGACTAAACCGATACCTATAAAGTGGCTTTCTTCACCAATAAAATTCATAAAATGCTAAAATATTTAATTTTATTTCGTATTTAATTTTTATAAAACCTTTCACAATTTCTGTAAGTTTTTTTTGAATATTCATATAATTTTTTTTTCCAATTTGTTCGATATATTAGCAACAAATATTTTAAATTTGGTATTCTTGAATATCTCATAAATTTTAGCTGCCAAATTTTAATAATTTGTACTAACATTATTATTTTTATTATTATAATAATTATCAACTAACATAAGTAGAATTCATGTGATCTGAATGAAACATTAGTAATAAACTCAATATTGCATTTTTTTAAATATTACTAATAGAGTCCAAAATATTGATATTGTTTAACCACATAGTTATTACATTTTTACAAAATAAATTAAAATATTAAAAATGATATATTGACATTAAATAATTAATGGGATCATTTCATATAGTGTCCCAAACATGATGTAATTAATCTTTCTTCGAATATAATGCTAAGAATGAGAAGTTATATGTTCTATAAAATCATTTACCAATAAATTTATACCGCATCCGCCGAACCAGTAAGACAAATTCTTCAGATACAAATTCGCAACAGACGCTTCTACTCAGACGACCACAAATATTTCATAAGCACATCATAATTAATTTATCGCTTTATACGTAATCTAATTTTAGTCAGAGTATGAACGCTTTCTTAGACTTTAGACATTCCAGAAATTCATGCGATCGCAAATTTCATCTTCGAAGAAGTTCTGCATGAAATTAAAGTTACATTACACTTAATTGCAAGTTGATAACAATCGGATATTAATAAAACATATGCCAAAGGAAATTGTGATATTCGAAACTCTAATAATGCTACTGATGCAGATAAAGTTTTCTTAAAAGATGGAGAGTAATGGCATTTACGATTGATTGTGACGTGAATAGTAAAAGTTTATGTGTAGTACGATAAAAAGTTTTGAGTGCAAACTTCATAGAATTTTCGCCAAACTAGTTTATGCAAACAAAACTGCATTTTATTACTATATGATTTGTAATTTTGATTACGATAGTTAAATTGCATTTTCGCACTTTTATAAAGTATTATAATGTGATGCATTCAGGTTGTTGTTTATCAATTTGTCGAAGACCAAGACCAAAAATATGACGTGATTACACTTTTACTATCTAAATTCATTCTTGTCATTTTAATAATGTTAATTATATTCTTCATTTGAATAAATAAGGGAACTCAAGTTCTCCAATAAAATCTATCGGGCTGATTCTGCCGTAAAATAAACTAATGGCAAGGCCATGTTACATAGCGGTTTTCATATAAACCGGTACTGCAAACGGTCAAACTGTCAATATTTTCTATGCGTTTTATACATAAAATCTAACTTTGTGTATGCTTTACTATGCCACATTTTTCTATGTGTTATATTTTCTATGCGTTATATACATAAAATCTAACTTCGTGTATGCTTAACTATGCCACATTACAAATAAAACTTATAATAAGATGGTGCACTTTTAGGTTTTCTATTTAAAACACTAAGCGTTTTGGCAGTTTTTCATATCATTATATGAAAAAAACGCTACTTAACATAGCTTTGTCATTGGTCCATTTTAGGGCAGAATCAGCTCCTATGTGTTCTATAAGCTGTTGCGATGTACATTCTTCAACCTAGGATTTTTACAAATTAACCTAGTAATTGATCTAATGTTTCTATTTCTGATAAGTTTATATTAGGTATATTTCCAGAAAAACTAATTTCATTTTATATCTCTATACTCTCAAGTAAAATCGAATATAATGTTGCTTGATATCAAGTTGGCCAAGATGGGTATCAAACATCATAATGCTAATTCTAGTTAATTCACCCTAAAGCCATGACCTCATACTCTAATTTACTAATCAAGTTTCAATTTTTTTTGTACCCTTGAGTAATACTATTCAGTTGAGCTTAAAATTGGAGGATGTCCGACTTTGTGAAACAGAAGTAAGAAAGTAAGCTTTTAATGATTTTTTTAAATTACTTTTTAGTAAATACGCAGAAATAATACAATATTGTAGGGTTTTTGCTCAAATTAGAATATCGAGTGGATGTAACCAATTACGAGTGTTATTTCATGAACAATTGCATCTCCATTTTTTGTACCAAGAGATGAGTTTACTCATTGCTTTTTACGATTATTTTATTATAGATATTATTTCAATAATTATGTTCGACTTTAAAACTCATAACTATAGAGAAGTTAATCTCAGACTGACTTATTAGTAGAACATTCGAATAAAGCTATTGGCGGTATGACTGAGTTGGATAGGTATCTTAATAGTACCAAATGCTCAATGAATTTTTAGTATTGGTTAATCATAAACAAACTAAGGTTATATTTTATATTACTTAAGTTGCACTGAATATTGGTTTATTTTTTATTAACGATTTAAGCAACCTTATCGTATACAGGGTGTACCAGAACACGACGTCAAGCTGTAACGGGATAATAGTGATGATCGTAACTATTATCAGAAAGAGTATAAAAAATACATTGGCGAAAATGTGACCTCTTTTTAGTTCTTGTGATATATGTCTATCAGTTTTGTTAACTTAAACTTCGGATTCGGGATTCTCAAAGTTTATCAATTTTAGAACTGTAACATTTTTAGTTCAGGGTTATTTTTTAAAAACTTCGCCAAGTGTGTCAATATTTCTTACTTTGGTCATAGAAATGTTATGTACGGCTCCAATTTCAAAATTCAAATGAATAAACTTTCATGAGAATTACCCACAATAACCAAAAAATTTTCACGTCTTTACCAAAGCCCTAGGTTGCACTTAAAAGCTCATAATTTTATAACTGAGATTTTTTCTTGTAATTTATTTTTTAATGATACTACACCATTAAGATTGTATGTGGAATTTAGCACATGACAATTTATACGTATTTCGTAGTATTTCATCTGGTTTTACACCTTCAACGACTAATTTCCCTGAGCTGCATGCGGAAATACAATAGATCAAGCCGCAACTGAACACATGTTTGTATGCAAGTATTTCATTTATCTGTCTCGGTTAGATTTTAACTGTCTGAACGCGTTGAGCATTGTTCCTAGTTTAGGAACATATGAGCTGTTGAAGCTGTTTCTAGCTAGTAGCTATCTCTGGCTGTTATGTGGTACTGATGCACAAAAGATGCACAACACTGTACAGACACGTTGAACTTACATAATGAGCGTTCATATACGGCGCCATAAAGCATTTATAAACGTTTATATAATGTGCCAGGAATGAATTAATGTGCACGCACGGCATAGTTCGAGTTTTCATCATGAGGAAGCGAAGTTTCGCTAGCAGATTCTTGGTTTCCATTATAGCGTCGTGTCTGATCAAACGCGGGTTACATACACCCTTAAAACATTATACTTGGCGAGGAGGAACTCGCTTATTAACGGGACACATAACTCTTATCAACTTTGATTTGAAAAGTCATTTTTAAAATCATTATTGAACATAATTTTTTTTATATAATTTAAGATGATTAATGGAAGCTTTCCGATTTACGTTTTGATTTTTGAACTATTTCATTTTTTTGTGGAAGGATGAGTTTTTTTATAATATAGTAATTTTCACACCTATCGTGATATGGACAACGACTGTAGAAAAAAAAACTTCTGTCTCTCGGTTTGCATGTGTTGGTATGCCATCGATTATTATAATTATATCTGAGTTCTTATGTATTAACTAATTCGGAACATACTTCGGAACATTCTTCAAATACATTTTTTTAAGTAATTTATTTGAGCATATTTGAAATTTTATCACGTTTTATGATGTAAGTTAGAAAGCAAGGATTTTATATTACTATTTAAAATATAAATAAATACATGTAGGTGCTTCTATTTATATTTCTATTCATTATGGTATAAAAGCTGAAGCAAAGTTGTATGCCTCATATACCATTATATCATTTATTTTTCGATTTTTCCCTATCCACTAATGATGACATAAATGCATATATTGAAATTTCAAAATTTCTAATATATCTTTATTTATTGCTTTCTTTCCTCATTTTTAAAACTATGTAATTATAATATTCAATATTCTTTCAAATTCAGAATCTGAACACATTTTCCTATGATATTTAGAATATATATATATATAATATATATATATATATATATATATATATATATATATATATATGACAATCTGTCAGTACAAAATATAAGTTTTTATATTTAACATGAATTATGTATTTCAAATAATCTTGAAACTTACAATTAGTACTTAAAACTTCTTTTTCAAACAATATTACTTGCAACGTAAACTAGAAGAACATAACGTCTACATTTTCGTCCTGTTCATTCAATTTTTCAATTTTAATTAAAATTACAAATTTTCTTATAGAGAAGTTTACTTTCGCTATTAAATAAACTTTTTGATATTTTTTCTCGACGTTTCAAGTCATTCTGAATTGGTTAGAACTAAAATTGGCAAAAGTATGTGAGTGCATGTGAGCCAAAATTTGACCTTTAGGTAATATTTGACCTTTTTATAGCTTTGTCAATTTGAGAAAAAAACTTAAACCCACTGGATGAACCTCGATAAGTACTTAATTACGTTTGTTAGTTCTTTATGTTTTTATTAAAGCGACTTCAAAAAGC
Source organism: Ctenocephalides felis (assembly GCF_003426905.1). Classification (NCBI taxonomy): domain Eukaryota; kingdom Metazoa; phylum Arthropoda; class Insecta; order Siphonaptera; family Pulicidae; genus Ctenocephalides; species Ctenocephalides felis. The sequence goes on from NW_020537646.1 coordinate 30,295,189, forward strand.
TATTCGAAACCTATTACTTTGGAATCATGTTAATTAGTTTTTGATACAAATCAGTCGGGCTCTTTGTTAGTTATTAGATGTCAAAAAATATTTTTGACGATTTTAATAAAACTTTGTAGAGCCATTCATGGTCTTTCAAAATATAGAACATTTCAAAATATAATAGATCAAAGAAAATAGGTTTAATTGCAAAAAACCATTGAAATTCATTAAAATGTGTAATACTAAAGCCTATCTTCAATGTTACCAGAATTAAATATTATCATTACAATTTTTAAATTGTAGTTGCAAAATCTTTTCGAAAAGTTCACCCAACTTGCTCTAACACGAAGACAAAATGTCACTTCTACGCAGTTGTATTTTTAAATTATAAATCTATGAATTTTTTAATTGAGGTAATAAAACCGTTTTGTGATGAACTCTGAATTTATCACTGAATAGAATTTTCAATAATTTTATACATCCAATTTAAGATAACTTGGCACGCTTTGTTGCGGTATCAAACGTATTATATCATGCAATTTCAACACTACAGGTATCAAAGCAAAATGCACTCCTAAGTGAGGGAGATTTGCTTCAAATAATTCACTTGCTCACGATTTTGAACGTGATATTCACTTTGATAACATATGTGCGCTCTACTTTCGTAATAAAGCTGATAACATATAAATCTCATAAATTTCAAGTTTGATCTCTATGCACTTTATGCCACTCCTAAAACTGATTCGAAAATTTATAACTTCATACGGGAGTATGAATCTATTTAATGTTAGTAATACGTGCATAAAATTAAAATTTTACCCTTTTTTGGGATGCAACATTCATTTGAAATTAATTACTGATCGTTATAAAATATCTATGAAAGCCTTTATCTTATGAAAGCTTAAGAATTAGTAATACTAATTTACAGAATACATTCTCATTATTGAAAATGTGTGAATGCACAAATATCTAACAACTTATTATTGCGACAAAAGAGCAAACAGAGCTAAAACATTAAGAGCTTCTTTGCACATTAATAGTTATCGGAAAACTCTTCAAATGAATAAATTATCCATTCATTATAAATTTCATAGTAGTGAGACAGATTAAAGGCATTGTTTAATCTATAAGTTTTAATTAATTTCCAATGTTGTATAAATGCATTAAGGTTTTGCGCGATTACCCATGTATTGAGATCAATTATTGTATTTAAATATTCTTTTTCAATATCAAACAGTAGATATTTATTTTCTAAAATCTAGATCACAGTATGTTTTCAAGTGAAAATGTTTCCCGACATTTCTGTAATTATCATTAAAAAGGCATGATCACTAAGTTGGCTTATGATATGAATGACTTACGGTAATTTTTGTATATTTTTACGTTACAGAGGCTACTGAGATTTTTGCATTCCTTGAATGGATGTATGTGTTACAATATTAATATAAGTTACAGTACAATATTTTGTCGAAGATTTCGAGAACAAGGATTAACCGATTTGAATAATACAAAAAGCATTCGATTTGACTAGTTTATGGCAAAGCCAGGTTCAGTCTTTTCGAACATATGAAGCAAAAAGACAAAAATACTACGGCGCGTTCATTTATGAACATTCAAAATGCATTCGATTTGTATTAAATGAGTGAATATTTAATTACATTTTTACGGAGGAATATTTAATTACATTTTTTTCTATCGATTTCTGAGTTACGTAGCATAAAGCGTAAAAATTGCTGTTTTTTAGAGAACAGAGCTTTCCATAGAAGGAAGTACCACGGGCCCACGTTTGGTCTAGGCTTGGCCCAACTATGTACAACTCTAAGCCAAGCTTGGCCCAACTATGTACAACTCCGGGCCAAGTTTGGCCCAACTATGTACAACTCCGGGCCAAGCTTGGCCCAACTATGTACAACTCCGGGCCAAGCTTGGCCCAACTATGTACAACTCCGGGCCAAGCTTGGCCCAACTATGTACAACTCCGGGCCAAGCTTGGCCCAACTATGTACAACTCCGGGCCAAGCTTGGCCCAGCATTGGTAGAAATCTGGAGTGATAGCGATGGGTCAGACTTGATTGCCACGACTGAGCAATCTTAGTCCTAGCCTGGGTAACTGAGCCTAAGCTAGGTTTCCCATTACTGGCCCGACCTTGGCTCCTTTGTCAAGTTTGAGTGTTTCGGATTTTATTAAAAATGACAATCGGATTTTATTAAAATTTCCAATGACATACAGAGTCGCCTAAATATAAGCACTTATATTATATTAGATCTATAAAATATGATGATGAAATTTACAGTACTTATGATTATTAACTTTTCAAAGGAGAAGTTTGTTTCGTAATATTTATGACAATTGGTATTAGTCATTGATAAATTTTCATTGATCATAGATAATTTTTATTCCGGTAGTATTTAATTACTATGCAGGAAGTTTCAGCAATTTGCCTTAAGGCACCATGCCCATGAACCATCAATTGAATTAAATATTGCCGTTTGAATACTGTTGTGTGCCAGCACAATTATATCCGACATTTATATCTACGCTACAGTCCCTCTATAGGATACTCAACTCTACAATCCTTCCATGAGATACTCAAAAACTATACTATGGGCATAATAACCTGCTCCACTAAAGGAAAATCCTAATACTATGAAAATTTTCATATGAATGAAACATTGAAATCTATTATACTTCCCCGATTCGAATTTACCTCTAGTTTGTTGGTTTAATTTAGCTTTAGCTTTTTTTATGATTCTTTCGATTGCTTTTTTTAAAAATTGCTTACAATTCCAAATACAACTACAAAATAATATTCAAAAACATAATGTGTCGAGTGTTCTTTCATATTAAGTTTTTTTATTTCAGACGCAAAACGATTCACAATATGCTTTATATGTTTAACATTCATCCCATGTTAATATATGAAATAATTGCATGGTTTCACGTATCATTTTAATTTCCATGTTAATTGCAGTCAAACGCTCTTTCTGTGAAGCCGCCCGCTACCATATCTTTCACCATTCAAGTAGACGGTTCCCGCCCATTACATTCCTGAGTGTTTTTGAAGTGTTGCGTTAGTGTTTCGTTGCTTTGTACGTTTGTTACATATGTTACACTTTTGCGCGGGCTTTACTTTGTATATTCAGAACTTTACGATGCATTTACGTGGCACAAAGCGAACACTGCTACGGTTTGCTACGGGTTCGCCTCGACTCTATGCCGGGGCTGTTGCCGAAGTCAAATTTGTGCCGGCACGTGAATACGTTCGTACGAGTACTTTGACTGGACGCAAACAGTGCCGCGTGTATTTAATTTGGAATGGTTCAAGCTATTAAAAGTTTGAGCAAGCATATGTGTGAGAACAAATCATGCTTCATTACAACTATTGATAACCGTACAAAAAAGATTTTTCGAAAGATTTTCCAGGAAAACAATATCCATAAGTACTGTTATACCATCTGGTAACTTTATGCATAAAAGGATCATAATCCTCTTCGAGCACTGGAACTCGGCTAGGATCTAATTCCACTTCCACCACTAAGGCAGCTAAGAGATTTGAAACAGAGATAAGCTCTCTTTGCTTGCTGACCACTGCTGAAGAAACATTAATGTTTACTGTTCTTCGTTTTAATTTTATAATAAACTCATTATATCATATATAACAAGTTGTATAAAAGTATTGTCGTTTTGATTTACAATTGTAATAAACCATATATTGAAATGTACTTTATGTGTGAGTTCTCATTTGCGAAGTTTATTTTCTCAATTACAACAGTGCTTATTCCATGGAAGGCTGACCAATAATATATAATTATGTATATAAAACCGTGACTGAACTTAAATGATGTACTTACCAAAATTGTTGCAATGAATTTGATTTGAAAGAGCTTAATCGAATATAAGGTAAAACTAGTGATGTATGTTTTGTGCCCCAATTAGGTGAATTGCTCAAACTTTGTGTACCATAATGAAATATTAAAGGAATTTTTAATGTTTTTAAATATATTATAATTACTGTAACTTTCATTATTTTTGCTTTATAGATAAAATATAATAGCTTTCGAATTAGACGATGACGATTTTATGTTTACAGGAAATAAGATAAACAAAATTAAATCAATCGGATTTAAAATAAAGGACATTATCTAATATTTATAAAAATCAACTAGTTGAATGTGGCATTAAGACTTTAGACAAGTTGCATGAACTTCCCGAAATGTGTAAGAATTCACTTAATGAATCGAAAATGAAATTTAGATATTTAGATGAAATTTTCAACCGTTAATTACAAAAATAAAGTTATCGCTTTCAATTAGATCTAAACATTGCAATATCCTAATAGAATTTTCTCAAAAACATTTAAATTAACTATAGTTATATTAATTCTACTGCACACACGTTGCTTATATGCCCTAAAGTTGTAGCTTACTATTTTAAATTTTGATGAATTGATGTTTGACTCATCACATCACAAAAGCAACTTTTGACACAAATTTTGACAATAATATTTTCTCAAACTTTGATGAATTTGTAACAATAAACAATTTGTCGTAGGGCCATAACATTTTAGTATGTTCTATAAGACTATGACATATATAGCAAAAAAAAGTTTCATAAGAATCGGCTTACATTTTTTTTGACGGTTAATTGCAAGAAAACGGCTTGGTAAATTTTTACCAAAAACTCTAATCAGTATCATTCCCAACCAATATCTATCGCAAAGCTTTTCGATTTTTTAAAATCGATTCAGAATTGAGAGCTAAAACGTGGACATTTTTTATTTGAAAATCGGTCCAGCGGTTTTTGAGAAAACGTCGATTTACGGCAAAAAATCTATTCACACACACACATACTTTTCCAAATTTAATGCCATTCTATTCAGAATGGCTTGAAACGTCGAGAAAACATAAAATTAGCGAATCGGATTTTTTGATGAAAACATTAACTTCTTCTTCGGGAAGTTAATATTTTGAAATGCAAGGTTAAAATTATTTATTTGAAGTATATAAGTGAGTTTCAGAAGTAAATTCCAAATTATTTTCGACCTTAAGAAAAATATTTTATTGAAATAAAAAAAATTGAAATAAAACAACAAATTTTTGTTTTATCAGAAGCAATCGTTCCGTCAATACAAGCAGAAAGTTTAGCTGAATCATTCAAATCGGATGCTTCTCTCAAAAACTGTAATTTTCAGCTCCGTATTTCTCAAATGACTAGACCTGCTTTTGCAAAAACAATCAGCACATCTCTGTATCAATAGAAATCGAATGTTTTTCGGACCATTCAAAACGGTTGAACCATGTGTCCAAAACTTGGACGAAATATTGTATCCATAAATACATACATTTACACATAAACACACATTCATTTTTTCTAAGGTATACCAAAATGTTCAGAATCCTTCAAAACGTGGATATATGCAAAAATGTTCAATTACGATTTTTGGACAATACAAGAAATAAACATTTCCTTATTACTGCCAAGAAATTTACATTTATAGCCTAATTTATTTGTAAAACCAAAAAAAAAAACTGTCAATTATTAGCGGTATTAAGAACCTCTCTCAATTAAATGACACAAATGTCGAACATTTGTTAATGTTTTTATCTAATATCTGTTAATAATTTCATTTATTTCTAAGAGAAATGTACACTCAAATACATTTTCATTTGACACATGCAACTATGTCCTTGTGAAACTGCAAGAGGTTTTCTCACACTTTTAGTTCGAGTTTACGTAGGTCGCGGATCTGCTTCAAGCACTTACAATATTATATACATACATATATATATATATACATATACATATACATATACATATATATATATATATATAAATATATATATATACATACATACATATATACATATATATATATATATATATATATATATATATATATATTGCTTTAAATTACTTTTATAACTCACAAAAATATAACTACCCATTGTAAATTTTATTTGTATAGCATTGTACAAAATTGTGCCGCACAGAACAAAAGCATGCCTATAGATACGTGCCTATATTTATTTTATGAATACATGTATTGATTCATATCAAGTTTCGCTTCTGAATACGCCTATCACCATTTTATGCCAGTTATCACAATAGTGCTACTGATGAACGTCAGAACTTTTAATAAAATGGAAAAAATGCTCCATATGCGTGTGCTATGCGCTTTATTGTTTCATATGTTTCAATGCACCGATTCGGTTAGTTCATGTGATTTCATTATATGGAATAAAACATCGGTGTAAATGTAATTACTTTAATTGCATTGTATCATAAATGTTATATTCCTGAAATTATCTCTAGTGCAGATAAATTCGAACTAGTTTGGGCGCATGGCATCGTGCTTCATAGGCAAATTGCTGGAACTTACCGTAACAACATTTTTTTTTTAAGAATAACATTTTTGAAAAAAAATTATGAAAAATAGTTTTTTTAGAAACTATAAATTTTTGTCAAAAATTTACTTTTATTTGAAAAAGACTTTTGAAGAAAGTGCATTTTGAAATATTTTGGGAAATTCTGAACTTTTATTTCAAAGCAATCGTACTGCTTTACAGCATAGACGAAATATAAAAGCGCGTAAGCGCCGCGCCGTAGGCTAACGAATAAGCATTGGTACGGAACCCATAGGAATGTAACAAAATTATACTTATTGTAACAATCTCTATAAAATATGATAATTTGATGTGCATATCATAATTAGTCAATCTTAAAGTGATTTCTAAAATATTTGGGAATTGATGATTTGATTATAATACAGATGTTGTAAATGACCACGATTCAGATTCCATATAATTTCTTTGTAACAAACAGTAATTCTCTGTGTATGTCCTGTTTTAAATAAAAATATTACAAAAATAACATGCTGAAAAATAATAAGGTCAAAATTAAAATATCTATGGAAAGACCAGAATACCAATTTTTACATAGATATATACAAATCCCATCCCAAAAATGAAATGCAAGCAAATCACAAATTCAAACTTTAAATATATATTCATATTGAAGAATTAGAAAGCCAATAACAACAATCATGCTAATAGTTGTCTAAATATAATCTATCTAGTAAATTAGATTTTACTAAATCTTAAAATATCATTTTTTGCTAATGCAAACTGTTTGCTAATGCACATGTGTGTTATGAATGTATCACTGCAAAATATTCTCAAGTTAGTTTTTAGTGTTTATAACAAATTCGAAAAATATTTGCTCTGCAAAAGCATTTCGTCTTGACTTTGGTTTAAAGTTTTATATTTTTGAATCAGTGTTGGTGGTGCTTCAGGCATTCACTATTCAAACTTGCAAGGTAGTCGCTCATATAAAAGTAAGAACATTATTTCAAGAATTAATTATAATCTTCAGAGTCTTTTGAAATGAACATGAAACTACAAACTCCGCTCAAAAGGCTTTTATCTATTAATATTACTATATTTTTATATCTGAAAATGTACGTTTTAACTTTTATACTTCAGAAAAGTTAGAAAAAAAACTCGTGCTCAACTTTGTATATGGAGAATTTCATGTTTGTATGTTTGATAATATTCCATATCAATTCGAATGAATTTATTGAATAAAGTTTCCTGCGCGGAATTAAACGTTCGCGGATTAATTTCACAGCAAATAGTTTCAGCAATTTCATTATATTGTACTGGTGAAATGAGAATTATTTAATATTTTCTCTAGAATAAGAAAATTATGAATAAATGTGAATGTTTTAGTTAGAGCACCTTGTTCTGTTTTATTTCGCGAAAAGTTGATATTCAGAGCATTGTTTAAATAGTGATTTACGGCTGATGATGCCAAAGGAAATACTTTATTGTGGCAAAACTTTTTTGTTTGCTTTATGCTACTGAATATATAATTAAAATATTTGTAATTAATTCTGAGAGAAATACCTGTTATAATAGTGCTGCTTCAACGAGCAAATTAAATTAAACAAATATGCACTGGATATATTTCTGGACATTCGGTTTCTCTAAATCTCATCATATGGAACTCTATTATTTATACATATTTACATAAATATATAAATATAAAATAAGATGAGGTGGTAAAGGACAGCTTTTGAGAAACTTAGTTATATCTTAAGTCAAGTCTTAGTTTGAGACGTTTTATGATTCATATTTAAATAAAAATATGCGGTTTATAAGACAACATAAACTAAATTAAAAATTGAAGAAAAATTAATTTAAATTAACAAAATTAGTTTAAAATATTGGTGTTTCTTATTTTGAACTAGTTACTCTGATAGGACGTTTTTGTAAAATTAGCTATCAATTATTCAAATCAATAGTTTCAAAATATTGGTGTATCTTATTTTGAACTAGTTACTCTGACAGGACGTTTTTGTGAACTACTAATTACATTTTTTTTACAACTAGTTCAAATAAAAAAAACTCGATTTTAATGTTTGTTTATTTGATTAATCCGTTTTATTTTGATTAATTATTTCAATATAGACAAAACTAGTGTGCATGGCTTGCCGTAATTGCTGGAATAACGCAAACTAAAATATAAAATTACTTAAATTATTACATATTTGTTTAAACTTTTTTATTGGTTATCCAAAACCAACCGCTAGACTTGTCTTCCCAAAAAAAATTTAATCAATTTTCTATTACGTCAATTCGAGCAAAATATCTTTTGAATCATTCAAATCGGACGCTCCGATCTTTTAAACACTGATTTTTTTTACACTTTTTGCACTTTGACGAATACTAATAAGCTCGTCTCTCTGTCAACAGGAATCGAATTTTCTGTGCTTTTAAAATCATTACACACGCACACATCAAATTTTTCTAAGATATGCCAAAATGATCAAGGGATCTTGTAACGTAAAGGAATGCAAAAATTTTCGTTTTCGTTTTTTTTTTGCAATTTCTATATCTTTCACTACAAAAAATAATAATTATTAAATTGTTTTAACATTGTCGGTGTAGACAATATTTAAATATTTTGTCTTTTTTTTAACAACTCGACAATTATCAGATATCAAGAAGCTCAAATAGCTTGCCTTAATGTGATGTACTTTTAGTTACCTAAGTTTTTTGAGTTTCTGAGAACCCTTGTTTTTACCACACTATTTGTAAAATTAATTTATATCCTCTAAACATATATAATTTCGGTGATCAAACACAACTTGTTGTTGATGAGTCAGAACATCAATAACCATTTAATATTGATTCCGATCTGGCAATGCATCGCCGATCGTTTAATTAGTACAAACAAAATCAAATATCAAATTCGATACTAATATTTATTCATATATGTATATATACCTGTGAACTATGGTGTCTCCCGTAAATACTTCCGCGCGTGTGACATTTCATCATTCATCGGCCCGCGGCTATTTTAATTCACGACGCGCTTTCTGGGGCAAATCTCGTCCCCGCGCGCCCTCCATAAAGGATTCATGTTTTTCAAATTACTTTCAACGCTGTTGTAATATTACGTTATATTTTTAATGCGCTCTCGAGCTGTACGAGTTTCGCAGTGGCGCAACATTTGTTATTATTCCTTCTCAACTGAGAATCTTTATAGGAACACTAGGAGTATTGGATCCTGAACAACTACATTCAAGATAGTTTCTCAATTCTAGTCTTATAAGTCTTTATTATAATGTATCGAACATCTTATTTATCGCAAATTTTGAATAAAATATTTAATTTACTGCTTTAGCTTACTCTAAAAAGTACAATAATGCATGTCGCATGGCATAGTGCCTTAAGGCAAACCTTACCAAAATGATTCCTTTTTAAAAAGATTAACATTTTTGAAAAAAAAATATTTTGAAAAAATTGGGTTTTAGAAAAATGTAATTTTTGTCAAAAATGAACCTTTTTTAATTAAAAAATGTTTTCTTTATTTTAAAATACTTTGGAAATTCTGAACTTAGACGAAATATCTTAAACTGAGTTACTGTTTGTGACACTTTTTGCCTCGTAAACGGCTAGGCTTCTTATCAACAGCAATCGAATGTTTGTTGAATAATTGAAATCGGTTGAACCGTGTTCCTGAAATCGTCGTCAAAAATTTGTATCCGCACACATATACACACAAAAATCCATTTTTCTAAGGTATGCCAAAATGTTCGGAAACCTTTGAAACGTAAAGATAATATAAAGTTTCATTTTCGATTTTTTTGCGATTACTATAACTTACTCAACGGGAAATTAAAAAGGGGGCTGTACTGTCCTAGAGCAGATTCTTGGAGTTGAACTAAAATCACACCGGAATGCCCGAAATGTCCGAAATGTGCTATTTATACTTGAAAACATAATTTTTGTCTATTTTCATTCAAAAATGGACATTCCTACTGCACGATATCATGTTATCCAGAGCACGGGTTTGAACCCACGACCCCATGTGAAACATAATATAATATATCCATATATATGTATCTAAAGTACATGCATAATAATTAAATTATATTTTTATATGAATAAACATTAAACATATTAATACTACAAATAACTCTACGTCACGTTACATTATGCTTTCGATACATTAAAATATTATTTTCATTCCGAGTAGAATATATACTGATTTATTTTTAAAAATGCTATTATAATCTCGTTTATCTTTAATTATCTAATATAATTCCAAATTATATATTTGATTTTGATATTCAAAATATTTTTTGCAAATGCATTTTTTTTATATTATGAAATTTATAAAAAAAAATTACAAAAACATGTTCCGTCAACACAAGCAGAAAGTAATCTGAATCATTCAAATCGGATGCTTAGTTTTCAAAACCTGCTGTTTCTGGCACATTTAGCTCCGAACTGCTTCTCTAGTTTTCTCTAAAACTAACTATTTCGAATACTCTTTGCTACGTATGTTCGAAACGGCTGGACCTGTCTTTGCCAAAAACTAATCAGCACGTCTCCTGATCAATATTAGTCGAATGTTTGAGTTTTATTATCGGTTGATCCGTGCGACCAAAACGTGGATGAAAATTTGTATCCATACATACATACACTACATCAATTTTTCATGAGGTATGCTTTCAAAACGTGAAGATACAAAAATTTTCAATTTAGATTTTTGGACGAATACAATATCTTATAGGAAGTTAATAAAGTAAAGATTAACACGTTAGCTTTCAACTACGAAATAACACGTAAGTTGCGATCTAACATAAGACGCCAATACGACTTCTCTAGTAGAAATCAAACATTATATTGATTCTCAACGGATTTTTTAAAATCTTGATTAAAATCATGCTCTAGAATAAGTTAATGTTTTAGAAAAAGCAACTGTCATATTTACCAATTTTTTTAAAATTGTCGCGGCAGTCAATGTGTTGAATAAACGAATAAAATACTTTTCTCTTTCCGCAAAAATATAATTGGAAAAGTAATTTTACAAGTGTTCAATAAATATTTTATTTCGATACATATTAAAGCGATTGATAAAACAAGGGCAGATAATACAATATACCGCATTTCAATTTCATTCTCCGTTCAAATGCAACATTTATTTTAGCTCGGAGCGATTCGATACGGAAAAGAGACAGACATCCATATCGTACATGTAATACAATCTTATTGCATATTGCATTACAGTCGATTATATGGCGGGTTTGGGACGCGAGGAAAATATGATTAATATTTAACCGAGGCACCGTACCTGCCCGAGAGCAAATCGATGCGAGATTATTGCCACCTCGAAAAAGCATATTAAGACTTTATTATGTATAAATGATCAGCAAGGGGGGACAGAGTAAGTGAAACTTTCTTTCTCGATAAATGAAAAAAAATTTTTTTCAGATGAAAGTGTAAATAATTGTTTAAAACAAATTTTTTACTATACGTGATAATTTTTGAACGCGATGTAATAGGACCTAACTTTTGTCTATAAGAGAAATCCTTATGATGAATTTTCCTAAAATTGCTTCAGAAATACTTAGAGATTTATAGCCTAATATTATATTCCTGTTAATCCTAGTCTATCATGCTGAGCCAAAAACTGTCTGTCGAAAATGCTATGCCTATAGTATTTATTCAAGCTTTTTTCACAATCATAACTGCTAAAACCTAATCTCCGAATGACACAAATGTTAGAATATTACATTGGTCGACTAATCGCATGCTGTTTTATTTAAAAAAAATGTACCTAATATAGCTCTTTCATCCAAGAATTAACCCATTAATGACCCATTCTATAATAATGTAGCTGCAACAACAGATAGGCAAAATATTTCAATTTTGTTATTAATCAAGATTTTTTTTATATAAATATGTTTTAGCATATTTTCTATAGAGAAATTAATATTTTAATAATGAACGCAGAATATTCTCCAATTTGAAAGTAATATGTGTAATTAGGTAGACTACCAAAAAATATTCATTGCTTTTAAAATAATTATTTTGAATACCACATACTATTTATTATGAGTACTAAGTTCTTATAAAAATATAAATTTTAAAAAATTATAAAAAATAATATCTATAACAAGTATTATAATTGGTAGAGTTGCCCTAGGGCAGGCATGTGAGCTCAGTAAAAATTAAATGCTCTAATAAAAATTTAAAAAATATATTTATTTAAAACAGAATATTTTTCTTATACATTTCAAATTTTCATGTAATATTTATGCATTTGATCTTTGATGTAAATATTCAATCTACTATCTTTGGTAGTTTGGTAGATACTCTTAGAAAGCTCGTACAAAAATATATTAACTTTTTATATGTAATAAGTTCTAACAAGGATAACTTTAGGTTTATTCTTCAGGGATTTACCCTTTCGCTATTTCTAGATAAACAACTACTAATAAGCCTATAAAATTTTTTGTTAGGTTTGACTATCCACTCTATCACCATACGAAGTTTCATCAAAATCCCAGAAAAAATCTCTATGGACCTAATTAAATTCACGAACAAATTAATATTTTATTTTTATCTTTATTGACATTGTGCTATAAAATTAACCACATGCAAAAATAGTAAATGCAAAGGTGCCACTAAAACCCTTGAATCGTGCTAAAATAGGTGCAAGTTTGAGGATTATTTATTTATTTATTTCTTTATTTATTCATAAGCAAGCCGTAATCAATAATAATGGATATTATTTTAGGCTCTTGTCAAGTATTTATGAATACACACATATGTATACATACATATACCTATGTACCTACATGTATGAATTTATTGAAAATTCTATCAGTGTTCTAAAATAAATTGACGATCGACATCTCTATTCCGTACGGGGTTTGCCTGCAGCCACGCCCATTGAAATTTCACTTCGAAATAAAGTTATTATCTGCGGAACAATCTGACAGGGCGATGTTATAAAATCTTTGCGCGCCCGAACACATATGCGTAACACGCACACATCGGATGACCGCAATCAATTGCACCGTCCCAGAGGTGGTGGACAACTCACATATGTATAAGGGTCAAATTGTAAATGATGGGTTCCCAGTACACAGTAGATTATAATCTAATAATTTGACTAATTAGATAACAATTATGTGACAATTATAAGTATGGTATGCTATTCTTAGTTTGGAGCATCAGAAATATTTTATCTTCTTAAAGATTATTCAGAAATCGACTACAAACTAATATTAGAAGACATACTCAAAGTTATTATCATTACTGAATAAAAATTTAGTTTCCACACAGAACATTTAACAAACGAACACTGACACATTACAATGCTTACGAAAAGAGATGCTGCTCAGCGGCATTTTTCGATGTAAGTCAAGCCATGGAAAGTGTGGTATGACTTATCTATAAGATAAAACAGATCCATCCTTTTCTAACATTTTTTGAATCATAACTTAGTTATAGTCTTTAGGATCTGAGATAATATGACAATAACTCAACCTGGAGTTATGAAGAGTGGTGTACGCAAGGAGCGTACTAGGTCCTGCTTTATTTATTGTTCCACGCCACGATTTTTCGGCTTGACTTAGCTTTATAATAGCTAATTTCACTGATAATATAGCCATATCAGCAGTAGTTAAGGATCCGAATTTGACCTGATCTTAATATCATTGAATCCTAGACAAAAATATCAAAACTTAAAATAAACCAATGTAAATTGCAGCACATCTGCATTACTTTAAGAAGGATACATGCCATGAGGATTGATATGAAGATCACATAGAAAATGTAAAAATTTAATAGCTCAGTTTCATATTGCAGAAGCTTAATGGCTTATTGGAAAAAAGCCTAAATTTTTAATAAAAATAAGGTCTTATTTATAAGACGATACCTAAAACACATTTGGACTTATAAAGTCTAAATCTAGGGCAGTGCTACAGAGACTAATAACCTGATAATATGAAGAATTGAATAAAAAAAATCTTTAAGTAGCAACTAACGCTCTAAGTATACTCAAATTACATAATTCATAACAATCCCTAGCATATACTGTACATTCAAGAATTCAAATCCCATTTGTTCAAGATGATATCAGAAAACATACTTATATTTTTAAAAAAGCATCAATTGAATGAATTAGTGAAATATTAGCTCGATGTACCGTCAATAAAACAAAAACTTATTTCTAGCCTTTACAGATGATGGAATGATTTGATATTAATGTTTACATCTTCGTTTGTATCAAACAAACCTAAATCAACACCTTCAAATTCAATTTTCTTGAGGATTATTGATTATTGATTTTGTTCTGTCAATACATGATGCGTTTAATAACTAAATGATACTCTGAAAATTGAGAAATATTACTACTTATAATTTTACTAGATTTTTTTCAATATAAGATCTGTTAAAAATCATACTTTCTTCATAATGAATTATAATAAATTGGAAGAACTTTAATTATATAAATATATTAAAAATATATTTATGTAGTGTAACGTTGCGATTTAAATAATCATAGTTATAATTATTTATTTAGATATGATTTTCTATATATATATATATATATATATATATATATATATATATATATATATATATTGATTGTTTCTTTTCCGAACAGTAAATCCAATAATAAAAAACAATTTGTTTTTTGAAGATGTTTAATACGACGTTTCGGAACTAGGTACGTTCCATCATCAGGTTTATTCTGTCAAATACAAAGTTTTTTAAAAATATTGATTAATGTTAATCAATATTTTTAAAAACTTTGTATTTGACAGCATAAACCTGATGATGGAACGTACCTAGTTCCGAAACGTCGTATTAAACATCTTCAAAAACAAATTGTTTTTTATTATTGGATTTACTGTTCGGAAAAGAAACAATCAATATATTGAAAAAATCCAGGACTTATCTATTGAATATATATATACTATATTATTATTATTATTATTATTATTATTATTAATTTCGTATCAATTTTATTATTGGCCATTGAATTTTTAATATTTTTATAACAATTTATGTAGCCTTTCAAAATATGCCTTGCAATAAAAAGCCTCATTGTAAGATCATAAATTTAACACCCGCGATTATATAGTTAATTCCGTATCAATTTTGATTTTTCTGTGTGCTATTAAAAAAGATGACTAGAAATAAGCAATAAAGTTCTATATTTATGTAGCTATATTTTTATTTAGCCTTTCGAAATATGTCTTGCTATAAAGGGCCACATTATAAGACCAGGAATTTAACAGCCGCGCCTCGGGTTGAGTGTACGTGTGAAATATTCTATATGAGACCCCTACGGCTATTAGTATGCAAGCTGTACAATTCTAAGGGAGTGACTAAACTAGCCTCCTGGCATAGTAAAGCAAACGGAAAAGCTCTGTGTGTGGGTATTTGAAAACTCTTTTAGTGTTGAGAGCTTCTGTAAGGATATTTCTCTGTATGAGTTCTATTACAAGTAAAACTTTTTAGAATAGGTGGAGAGATTTACAGCATTTGATGAAGTTTGTTAAAATATTGGTATTTTGCTGACGGAATTAATAATTCACGTAGTTCTGGGTTGTGAATGCAAAAATTTTCTTGGAAAACGATATTTCATATATGGAATTGTCATATACAAAAAAGTCATACAATTTACTCAAACTTTTATTTGAAATACAATAATAATTGCGATGTTGAAACATTAATATAATTTTGATAAACATATTATTATATTACACAAAGTGACCAAACTTCTATTAAATGATTTTTAGCATACAGATTAAATGATTTTAGCAAAAAATTTAATAGGTATTATGAGCTCAAATTGAAAGTACATACGTTTATATTATAATAATTCATACATGTTGAGAACTGTCATATATGATCAGAAATTAAATACTTAAAACTTTGTAACTTTTATTAGAATTTTTATTCTATTGTTTCATACACAAGTTGCAAACTTAATTTATCTCAAAATGCAGCAAACTATAATTATTACCAATAATTTTGTTAGTATTTTATTAATGCTAAAATAATTCTAAAGACTATTTAATACGCATTTGGATACTTTTGCACATGTCTAGCGATGTATATAAAAATATATCATAATTAATACCCAAATCGATGGTTTCTAGACAAAGCTTAAATAGTTTTGAGCTAGTTCTCTATAAGTAACACAGTTTTAGAATCCTTTATTAATTTTATCCAGAAATGATCTCACGTTCAAAATTATTCACACGAAGTACTACGTGCGGTCAAATCGTGAATCACACGTTCATGCACACTAATACATGAAAATGATATTTTGCAAATGTATGTAAAGACGAAAATCCAGATTTAAATAATAAATTATACATTTTATTAAAGAAAACATAATTTTTTGTACTTGTTGTATAAAAATACACATAAGAGAATCTCAAGTCAGTACTGATCTAGTGCCTTTATCAGCTGGATTTTTTATGCTTTGCACATAAAATTATTAGTTCTTCCACAAAAATTATAAACGTATCAACAAACGCATGATTGAAACGTATTAACGAATATTTTCATACGGATCATCCTCCTAGTGAAAGTGTTAGAGCCATTTTTGATATCGAATGCATTATTTTCAAGTAGTTTGAAATTATGTTCAGCTTCAGTAGTCAGTAAAATTGTTAAAATATTTCTCTAAATGAAATATTTCAAAACACCAAAACTATCTTTTCATCAATCACTTACCTCTCTATTAGAATACAGAAGAGGTAAAACATAAAATGCACTGATTCATTCATGAAAGTATAATTTAACTTAACTGCAGAACATTTTTCATCCAATTTATTTAACCTTGTTGAAGTAAAAATATTAATTTTACAGCAAATTTCCTAAATAGACGCAGGGGGTGCCCAGACCTTTACTGGGCAAATAATTAAAAAAAAAAATAACTCACGTTGTTTCGAAATTGTAAGCTCTTCAGTGCCACCTAAAGCGAAATTATGACCATTTTCTGATTATTGTTGTTAACTTTTATTAATTTTGTTCATTGAAACTTTGGAAGCGGAAATGTGAAAAACATTTTTAGGATCACAGCTAAAAAACACAATTGCTCTTAGTTTTCAATAATTAAGACCTTTTGTTGAACTGAAAATTCAAAACTTCAAAAATCGGTCAATTTGAGTAATTTTACTTTAAAAAATGTATTAAAATATGTTGTCTAGTTTCATGAAAAGTTGGCGAATTTAATTATGTAATCAACGTGAGAATTTTTTAGGACTATTAATATAATATTTTAGTTAAATTCAAGGGCTCGCCCGTAGGTTAGCGGTTAAGAGCGACGGGACTTGTTTCAGAGGTCCCGGGTTCGATACCCATTTTGAGCAGTCTGTTGCCAGGCAACATTGACAACGATTTTCACTTGGAAATATAGATAGCAATATGTTTCCAAGTGAAACTAGCCCTTGTCCGGCATTGCTGCACCAATAAAAAGTCAGCTCTATTAGATTAATTCTAATAACAAAAATCATCAAATATGGATGGATTAACGATTGGGTTACCATCTAAAAATACGAAGTAAGAAGTTTCAGCCCAACAGCTCATGGGACACATAAGGTTCTGATGCTGTTAGAATATATAAAAAAGTTAAATTCAATACTATCACCTTATTTCGGCTTGACATCAAGGTCAAGAGACACTCAATAAATAATGAATATTGAAATAAAATAAAATTATCTAAAATAAAACATGAAAAAAACATATTTTAGAAAAATACAAGAAATATTCCTAAGTACTTCAATCACAAATAGTTTTAATATATTTATATTGGTCCGTAAACTGAGAAAATTACTGGACGGCGTACATTACTGGTTTGGCTTTGATCAAGGCACTTCAGTATGGACTTGCGACTTTTATACCACTTCCACAAACCTATTTTAGTATATGTTTAGTATCTTTATATACACTATCACATAGTTTCCGGCATCTCTTCCCGTTCCCGTTTAAATTGAATACTAATACAGCACATTCGTATGTCGGAAGGCGAATCCGCTCTGCTAGGTGCTGCATGCTAATGTATATGAAGGTCCACAGATTGCTGTCTGGTTCGTTTGCTCTGAATAATTTTATTAGCTCAGATCAGAAACGAAGATATTCTGACGTGTGTAATGTACGGATGCTGGATGCTGGATGTTCTCTGTGTAACCGACGTGGATTCATGTGCAGGCTTCTTTAATTTGATGCATTTTGTATGAGTGTTAGTGCTGCTTTGAGTCGTTTGTAATATGATTGATTTTTTGTCAATTTTCATGATTAACTCTGTTCGTCTGCGGTGCGCTCATATTACCTACTATTTAGAACTAATGCTTTTTTGTAATTGCAATGAGACAAATCGATTTGATCTTGTAATTCACGTGCTATTGTTTTATGAGATCTGCGCGACTATTTTTCTTAAAATTATATCTATATATATATATATATATCTATATATATCTATATGTATATATATATATCTATATGTATATTAGAGCGGGTCGATTCGTATGGGCCAAAAAAGTCGTTTAGGCACATGATTTTCGGATACGAATAAAATTGAAAAATTCCAATTCGACCCATTTAAAGTGCTCCAATCATATCTAAATGTATGACTGACCCCCACTAACTTTGGAAGACCAGTCAACCAAGCCAGTGGTTTACCCCCTTAGAGCCCCCCTGAGAGGTTTTTCAAAATTTAACCCTTATTTTTAGGTCAATGCATGGGAGATCAGAATTGATTTTAGAGATATGGCTTCTTGAGAAAATTATCTTATTTTGATCACTAGAATCTATATATATATATTTCACTAGAATCTATATATATATTTCACTAGAATCTATATATATATTATATCACTAGAATTTATATATATATATATATATATATATATATATATATATAAACAATACATTAATTGAAAAAATAAATTTGGTATTAAAAACCCTTTAGCTATCACTTAGTAACGCTAATAAACAGACTATGACAACTTATTTTAAGATTCTTCAAATATTATCGAAATGTATTTAAAAATTAAAAATTACACTTGTAATGAACTAAAAATCACGATGAAAAATAAAATATTTGATGCAAAAATCGAGACATTGCATGTTTTTATCATCAGGCGACACTATAGCAAAACGGTTAATCAAAACCACAATAACTCATAAAAATAAAAACATAAATATTAAAATAAATTTATTTGTATGAAGTGCAAAGAAAACTATGGACATTCATTCAATAGTTTTAATTTGTTTATTCGTGTAAATATAAATAAAATTAAAGTTATTAAAGTGAAAATTGATTAAATTGAAAATTAAAAAGGTAAAAACTCTTTAGAACAATTCAATCAACCGTCGAATCAGTCCACAAATGATAAGTATATGATTCTAATTTTAAAATATGTTACAATGCAAATAGTAAAATATTGAATATTTGAGAATTAACTTTTATAGTATTATTCATTCTTTGAAGCTCAATAAAAAAAGTCAAATTTTTTTATCCCTGTTCTTCATTAATTAAAATCGGTTAAGATCGAAATTAAATTCCTGAATAGAAAAATTTACAACTCTAGAGAGTTGTACATTTTTCCCCCTTTAATCATTATAAATTTTGGAAAATATATCACATTTATGTTAACATTAATGATATAAAATAATTGTTAACACCTTTTAGGTTTTAAAAACATGACTCGCATAAATTAATTCATAAAAAACTTTCGAATTCCACACATTCGTAACAATAATATACCCTATAACATGATTTTAGGAAGCATTTTTATATTTGATATATTTTTTTTATAATTTATTTTATCATGGCGATGTATTTTCTAATTTATTGGAGCAATGCTGAGGATGGCTATTTTCATTTAGAAACATATAAAATCTTTTTGTAATGTTTAACAGTGCTAGTTAAGATAAATCACGTAATTATTGGTGGAAGTATTTTAAATAGTTACAAATTGTATCAGATTTTAGTCGGCCAATTTTTATATTTCGATTCTGAACTGGAAGTAGGATGATCTATGTCATAATTAATATAACCGCATATTAACGTAGAGTACCATAAACTTGTACCGGGTTCGATCCGAACCTCGGTCAGTTGGATGTCAAGCAATACCCTTCGTACCCTTGATAACAAGAAATTTCATAAAGTACTAAGTAATGCGTTAAAGGATTTAACTTTTTATAGCCCTCTGGAGTTTTTAAATTTCGATTTTTCAAATTACTTTCCCGAAAATCTCAACTAATCATTAACGCGACTTTTCCCGCTCGAAGAAATTTCTCTATTACAGGCAGCAGCAAGATCGATGGATCGGCGATGGTAAAAATCCCTACGAATCTACGGGCCCAAAATAACTGATGTCACCTACCAGCCATGTCTATGTCTACTATGCTCGTGACAATATAATTCGTTCGTTAAACTAAATACTTATAAATTACTATTATTATTATTATTTCTTTCTTTGTTTATTTTTCTTTTTATTTGTTATATAACTGTTATTGTTATATTGTTAAAATACTTAATAATTAGTTAATTAAACACTTACAATTTAAAAAACAAAAAATTTGAGAAACATTTTTTTTTTTTTTTTTTTCTAATTATTATTTTCATAAGACTGTTATTGTTAAAATACTTATACTTACCTAAAATTTGTTAATATTGTAAAAGTATGTATTGTAAAGCTTATTAAAATTACTTATTAAATTTTTAAAAAACACTTGTAACAAACAAACTAGTTCTATTAAAAAAAAATTATAATTAAGTAAATATAAATAGGTTTATAGTAAATAAATTAAGTAATTAAATAGCTAATAATTAATTAAATTATATTAAACCTATAAAATATTGACTTAAGCCTTATTATAATATTAAATATTATACCGACGGCTTGTAAAATTAATAAATAAATAAATAAATAAATAGTGACGTAGGTTCTCACTAATTATACGAAATATAAAAAGCAATATTCTGTAGTGGAAAAAACATTATCCGATATTATGGAATCTATTGAAAAAATTAAAAATTTATCATTTTTATAGAAGTTGTAATATTAAATTTTATCACATAGAGGATGGAACAACTATTGAAGTTACCATTTATAAAAACTTAAGTAATTAGCTGAGTCAAAAAATGACAATAGATTATAGAATCCTTAATTTTTGCTATCAATTAAGATTTCAGAAATATTATAATGTAATGGATACAAGATCAATTGTTCAAAAGTGCCCACATTTTACAAATATCTCCTAAACTCACCCCTTAACTCGAATGTTATTATTAACTTACATTTTTATTATCCTTATTATAATTTCTTCTCAGCAGAATTTATTCAAACAAAGCAACTATCTCCGACCCCAAATTCTACCGCATCGGATTCGGACGAAGACTGTGGGCGTGTGCCTTGGGCAATAGATAACGCAAATTCAAATGTGACGCAATAACCGTTACGTCACGCGGGGATCCTCTCGCCGTCCGGGTGCCGGCTGACATCACGAACAGATACCAGAAAGATATAGGGCCGGTCGCGTTCGTTAGATGGCCGCGCCGAGATTGTCGTCAGAGACTGGATTTATTGTAATGAAGTTTCCGGTACAGAGACTGTGTTACGGTCATTTCACGTGAAATACATACCCGAATTTATGACAGGCGTGAACATGCAGACGGCTGTATCGATAGACGAAGAGCCAACGGCTGCTACGATAATTATAATTGATAGTTAAGTTGATATTTAGAATTGCCATAGATGGGTTGTGGCAAATTATTCTAAATAGGATAAAGTGGTTGATTATAGCAAAATTTGTTTTAGCGGATATTACAAATAAACCCGACTATGTATAAGAGAGCTCTGACAACTGCGTACATCTACAAAATGTGGTCCTGGAGTAAATTAAGTGGACAGATAGGATGACAAATGAAGTTTTGGGAACAGTGGACGCAGAATGGACTCTACTGGATCGAACCCAATCTGCAAAAAGAGTGCCTCCTATACGACGAAGGTAAAATAGACTAAAAAAATGAAAACAAGAACGCAGATGATTGACAACTCACGTCAAAAGAGAAAATACAGAGAACTGCAAGCCGAAACACGGGATCAGGAGGCATGGAAGCGAGAAGTTGGAAAGGAAAATACATAAAATTGAATGAAAAAGTGACTGATGGTAATGGAAATAATGAGGGAGGATAATGAGGGAGTAATCTTCGAATTGCGGTGCTCTCACACCAGGGACCTGTCTTAGGGCAGACTACTATTTATTATTATATATGAGAAAATGAGAGAATGGTATTTCATGTTGTTGAGGTTAAGCACACTTCTTTAGATTGACACGGTCTAGGGTTTGAACCCCGGCCTTGGAAACATGATATCATGCCGTAGTGATATCAATTTTTACTAAAAAATATGTATCAAAAATGTATCTTTATGAAAAATAGCCCGTTTTGAGCAGTGCGATGGTAAAAGGCAATGTAGAATTTCTCACAATATTCTTCCATGAATCGAGTTATTATTTAGCAATGCTCACGCACCTTTCCTAGGGCAGCAAAACCCATTATTGAATTACTTTTATGTATAGGAGAAATTTAAATTTGAATTCTATTACCTCAAATCTTAGCGATTAGTAAATTTATAATTTGAATTATGAATAACAAAGTAGTGCTTAAGCATAACAGTTGCAAGCAAAAAAAAGCCATATGAAAGTTAAAATAATATGAATAATTAAATGAGGGAGATATAAATTTGGGACATATTACGTAGTTTACATTACGAAGTACAATACTTTACGAAGTAACGTATCCTCTCTCAAAATGTTCTGTTATTGATTTTATATTTTTCTTATTTCTTACATTTCATGTGCATTTTATATTGCCATAAATTTAATTATTCGTACAGAATTTTCCATTCAAGTTACTGGTGCAAATTGATAATTTGTGTGACAACTCCATAAAATATTATAATCTACTTTACTTCTTTCCACAACTATTTATAATGATCTTTCTCATATACCCAACTTCTTTAAAATTTAAAATTCTCTAATAAGATACACGTGAAAAAAGTCATGACTAATTATAGACGTTAGATAGTTCACGAAATATCTGGTCGATGCACTTTTCCTTCCAATGCTCATTTATTAAATCATTTTTATTCAGTTTTGGGATTCTATTCATTCTTAAATGTTTTTATAATATTTTGAATAACTGTACTAAAGTTCTGAAATGCGAAAAAATAGTTGATTCAACCATTGATCTTTTTTCTCATTTATAATTAAATTTTTTGTCTAACTATTTTTTTATACAAGTAATATATGAATATGTTTCTACTACTTTTATGTATTATAAACTGACAGATAGTATATCAATAACGTTTAATTTAATTTAAATTACATGTTATGATGAGAATCAACAATAAAAACTAAAGCTGAGAATTTCAAGTTCAAATTCAGTCAAATGAATACACAAATTAGGTCTAACACTTTCAGGCATCAAAATTTTTATCATTTTCTGTCTTATGTATATTACGTTACCTTTTTATTAATAGATCTATCGTTGCAAATCTAAGTTGCGCATTTTTTATTCTTTGTGTATAATTTTTATATTCAAGATGGGTAATAATTAATGCTGATAAAAATATATATAATATGTTTATCACGTATTTGAGATTAAAATACCTAAGACAAATGATATGTTATTATTTCTATAATACGACAATTTTTCGCGTTTTCTTTACTTCCAAATAATCTATTAATGGTTTCATCAATTTAATATAACGCCTGGTTTAAGATATAACTTCATGCATATAAGGAAAGGCTTCAACACATCACGTTGTTTGATGTATTAAAGGCGTCCCAACATCACATAGTATGACAGTACAGGTATACAATACCACATACGGATTCTCTATGCGAAAAATATAGCCCCAATTGAGAGCAAATACAATAGGAATAGGTACTAATTCATATTATTGTTTAATTCAAATTTACATATACATTCATAAGTATATTTGATCGATCGCCATGTGCAACTGTATTAAGTTCTGATAAATATTTGATCGTACATTAATTGTGGAACCAATATATTCAATAAGTTATTCATAGATGCAGCATACAATTCCGTGTAAAAGCAGAATTTCATTGAATGCTAAATGTAATGATATATTACATTTGGGAATATTCTAGACAAGCTCAATCTGATCATTATATCTACCATAGGAACAAATACAATGCAAATATGTACAGATTTTATTATATGAAATTATTACAGAACGTTAATTCTCCTATAATTATTCGACTACGTCACAATGCCTATGTTCTACTCCGATTCTTACAATTCCATTTAATTCTCATTTTGCCTGATTGTTGGCATCGTTCAGTCGCAACTATGCATAATTAAAAAAGGTGCCATATATATTTATGCGCCTTCGGGAATATTGTCACAGCGCTTTAAAAGCTCATATATATGCAAGCAAGTCCTTTAGGAATAGCAGATACATGGCAGGTCCCGATGTCTATGAACTTCAGTATAAAAATGATTATAAAGTTAATTATGCCTGATTTTGGGCTTGATTGGAGCGTGGTTTTCTAGATTAATTTTTGGGTTGTGTTGAAAAATTATCGTAAAAACTGGATAATTTTTTAAGCCCTTCAATTACTTGTGATGTACATATTTTTATATGCAAGCCTATGTGTATATTTATAAAAATTATAATTTCTACATGCATATTACATAAGCACCAATTAGTCATCATATTATATGCAGATAAAGTTGTTCGGAACAACCGGCGTGTTGCCTTCTCATGAAAAGTCAAATCGAGAAGAAAATAAAATATTTAGTGCCTTTAGTTTTCATTGTTGTTTAAAGAAAACAAATATTTTAGTTTAAAGAAAAAAAAGTTTGTTATTCAGTATATATTGCAATAAGTACATGGCGTCTCCACCGTAAACTATTGAAAAGACATATCAGAATGTGAATAACTCGCTGAGATGCGGAAATAAATGATAATCTTGCGTGATCATCCGATACAATTAAAATTAATGTAAATGCAAATTTAAATAAAGAATAATCAATGAATATAACCATTATATTCGCCAAAAAAATATATAAATGCCGTGTCATAGTTTATTACTTGTCATCGATTGAACCCATCCCGAATATACGCGTATATTTCGTGAATATCGGCAGTAGAAAAAAGAAAGAAAAAACACAAAAAATATATACCCCGCGCATGTAATGTATTCGTCACAATTCGTTGGCTATGTGTGTTACGGTTTCCATATGCAGTAAAAATAAAAAAACAGATTTCCCGAACGGATATATGTAGGTTGGCACATTATAATTCAAGGCCTATATGTAAATTCTTATTGTGTGCTGCTTACCAATATTTATGTATGCCAAAGGAAAATATGTTTATATGAATTTTATTTTTAAAACAAAGAATGTTCAGGATTTCTATTTGCAAGTATTTTAGAAAATACATAGAAATATATTACGTTTTATAAATAAATATAATTGTAGATATCAATCTAATTATTATTATAATTACAAAAAAAAACATAAATATACCTCTGGAAATATTTATAAGATTTTTTACGCTTATCTTACAATACAAAGCAATTTTGTATTCTTTTATATAATGTATCTATTTTATATAGATATAGAGCAATTGCAGATCTCTCTAATGGGTAATAGTTTGCGTTATAACAGCCCATTTCTGGTACAGAAATGCGAATGATTTATTGCTCTCCACCCATTATCACTTACATCTATACAAATATACACAGGCACATATATATATATATATATATATATATATATAAATATTTATATATATATATATATATGTGTGTGTATGTAATCAATAATGTTTATATAATATAAATATATGTGGCAGAAGGAATGTTTGACATTAAAGTATCGCTTACTGACTAGCATTCGGTATTTGCACACACACACACACACACACGCACACACACACACACATATATATATATATATATATATATATATATATATATATATATATATATATATACAGCAATCAAAACCGTAACGTCCACTAAGCTTCAAACATTTTTTACGTCATATTCCTAGATAATAACTATCTACACAGCACTACTTTCACTTAGAAATATATGTAGGATATTTGTGACACCATTTTAATATGTTAGAAACAAATATTTAAATATTTCATGATCATAAACTTTTATGTTTTACTTCTTTAAATCACAAATGCTGACGTATATGTACTATCGGTCGCCATTATACTATTAGAAATTATATTTTTAATGAGTAAAGTGTGAGTTCACTCATATAATTTTTTCTTTATAATAAATTTTAAATATTTTTAAGAACGTTCTATTAAAGAATAGCCAAATATTTTATATCATTCACAAATCTCCCAAGTCGTAAGAGAATTCAATTTTGTTCTGAAACATTTAATCCTCGGTAGCTTGTGTATCTTGTGCATGTGCTCATCTCAAATGATTTTGTGTTCTGCGTCGTCCGCATACATACGCCCCGAAGTGATTTTGTTGTCTGTGTCGTTAAGGGTGTATTTCTCGTTCATTTGGTACGTGACTTCGACCTTAACGCTCTCACAGATCGACTATTATTCAAATGTAATCGTTTCCCGCGGCCCGCTGAAACTCCACAGTGAATACACACAGCCAAGATATCATATCTTTCATTGTATTGAATTAAACATCAGATTATGACTACCTAGCATTCGAGAGAGGTCGAGTTTACTGGCTAGAAATGTTTTATGAAAACTGTTTCTTTGATATACTTCTATGTAATTTATATTGATAAACACGCTATTTAAATGTATATACGTTATGTGCTATAAATAATCCGTAATAGATAAACGATGACTTTTAGGAATTTTTATAGTCAAAATTAATGACGCCAAAGATTACATTAGAAGCCATTCGTATCATCACAACAAAAATCAAAACTATCATATCCAGAGTTAGGAAACTTTATTGACTTATAGGACATAATTCAAAAAATTAGCACTCGAAAACAAAATCTTGTTTTACAAATTTTATCTGGTCATACGGAATAGAGTTCTAGAATTGCTCTAGCAAATCTCATATAGCATTGGTCAATCAAAACTACTTAGAATGATGATAGGTGCACCTTGGTATGTGTGCAATAAAACTCTGCATGATTTTCTGGGGGTTACAAAGACTTTACAAAACAAGATCAACAATTCATCACAAATTTGAAAATGACCTCAATTGACTCATTGCCGCTTCTTCTTACATCACAATTAAGAAGTTAAGTCTTCTTAAAAATTATGGCCAATAACTTGAATCAACAAATTGTCTCTAATAGTAACAATAGTAACAAATTGCTAACAGCAATTAAAATAATAAAAAATTGCTATTCCCGTAGCCCCAATGCCTGCATAAAGGTAAAAAAAACTTGCATGATGATCAATACGATTATATAGTAGAAACCACGTCAAGACGATCATGCTTAATACAACTTCTCTGATAATTCGTTACTTTACTCTAACGACTGCTCTTTGCAATAGTGATTTTTTCCATCCTACATAATATAACTTTTTGCTAAGACGATTTTTTGCAATGTTTTGTGGGAGATTGAATTTTTATTGACATTTCGCAGTTTTATTTCTATTGGTTATTTTAAGAAACTTTGTAGAAGAAACTATTTTTTGGAAGTGAATTTCAATCCAGCTAAATATTAAATTAATATCTTCCTTATTTTCTTTAATATCTACTTATAAAAATTTCATTCATTTTCTGAAATGTTGATAAAACTTTGCATGGTTGTGTTACGTGGCCCATTCTGCTGTAAAATAGACCAATGTAAGGCAAAAGCTATGTTATGTATTAGTTTTTATAAAAAATGGCACTAAATATTGTAAAACGCCATGTGGTTGCTGTGCTGTCCGGCGTTTTAGATAGAAAACTTGATCTAGAAATGTCAAAAAACGATGTTATCATAACTGCATCTTCGTGATGTGGACTAATATTTTATGTGAATTTTGACAGTATTAAGTACACTTTATAATAATAAAATAATCGGCCCATAATAGTTAAAAGAGTCTGTTAAAATATTAATGGCAAAAATAATGTGTTTGTTATGTAGCTTTATATACAACGCTTGATTTAAATTTATGCCGATCGTGGAAACTGACGAAAATGTCGCCCAACTTTGTTACTTAAAAAATTTTGCTTAAATAGTTTGTATATCTTACTTTTCTGAAGTTACAATATCTATTTTTTGCGTATTATAAACATAATGAAATATAATATTCGTATTTGTTCTAATAATTCTAAATTTTATTAGAGATTGGAAATGACCAGATTTCAAATGATATTAGAAGAATTAACTCTAAAATAGTCTTGACCTGGTATATATAATGTTGTGAAAGTGGTGAATACCTAATTCACCAATTTGTAATTATTCTAAAAAATTCTTAATATTAAATGATCTTACATTAGATTAGATATTATATAAATTTTACATAGATTTGAATTTGTTATAAAATATAAACGCTTAGTCTAATACACTCGAAATTGTACACAACTTTGGCAAATTAGCTATATTACCACCATAAAAAAATCTATTACTTACTAATTATTCAATTTGTACCTAAGAAAAAAACTAACAAAATAACTTTAAGAAATGAATTCTGTAATACCTTTACCTATTTTATTAAGACAAGAGAAAATTTAATATAAAACTTCTTTCAATGACATACCGCTTATTATTGTTCTGATTTTTTTTCTAGATGTTGCTTTGTGAAGTAGTCGTTTGCAATACGCGCGGGATGGCAAAGTACTAACCTGAAACAAAGAAAAAAGTGTATAGTGAGTTATGAAATATGAAAAGTTCAAATGGAATTTTGCTGCATATTGCAATTCTTTGCATAAACGGAGTAAAGAAACGCAGATCTAGCATGGCGTGAAAGGAGAAATCATTCGTGAGGATGCTGAAAGGTAGGAAGATTTAATTCGTAATTCAATAATGTTATTTTAATCTTTTTATTTTATTGTATATTATATGGAATTATTATTCAAAATAATGTTTTAGAATTAACATTTGTGTATTTGCAATACGTACAATTTTTAAATTTGAACTGATTTTAAGAGTTGCAAAAAATGATCCCATTATGATTTTTCATTTCTTTTTTGTTCCGCTTTGGTTGAACTCATATATATATGCATACATATATACAACCGATGTTTGGGTATTATTATAATCACGTTTAGCATGATTGAGACGCTGTTTAAGAAAAATATTTGTTATGGCTAAACAATGTTTAAACCGGTTGTTTGAATACGGAAACGGTTTAACCCGATTTTTAATCAAGAATCGAAATATTCACTATTTTTTGCAAAATGATAAAAACCTAGCTTTCCTTCTCTTTGATAATTTTTAATATAATATCTAAGCAATAATATCAATTAATGTTAATTGCTAAAACAGTTTTTACATCTTATACTTCACGCTGTCGGAAACATATGAAGATTTCACACATATTATGAATTATAACTTTCTTATAATGATTCTTCGCATATTGAATTCAAGTATGTCAAATTAACAATAAGGTATTAATTCATTCATCGTTTTAGTCTTATTAAATTTCATTTAATAAAAAGTCCTGCGAGCCAGTAAAAGTTCTCCAGCAACACGTGTTTAATCAATTTAATTCATGACATTATGGTTTTTACGATTCAAAGTGTCTTTGTGCAGATCATTGTGAAAGATTACATGAAATCCTGAATGGAAATTTTAATAACGCGAATTGTAAAGTCGCTGCGCAACGCTCGACGCTTGATAGCAATTTATTAACACTTCGGTTTTATTTTATCCTGTGACGGTGAGAATGCGAGGCGTCATAAATAAACACAACGAGATTGCGCACGTGGAACCTATATGCTCGCTCGGGTGGTGACTACGGACAATTTGTATGTACAGTATACGGATTATTGTAATTCTACATTTTATTAGTAAAGAAAGCGAATGTTTATTAAGATTACAACGATCAATAAAGAAAAACTAAACAACTTCAAATTATATTCTTAAATTTTTATATGAATCACAATTGCGAGTACACATACAGCATGCTAGAGCATGTTCATAGTACACCCCGTAACTAACTTTACAACGCAAACATAATTGTAAATGCCAAAATGCTTAATTATTTATTACTTGTGATTTTGAACTGAAGTTCATTCTCTAATCGTTTTAATATAATTTCGACTACCATGGATGGATGGATTTATTAATTACTATTTTTTAACTTAAAGGGTCTGGCGAGGATCACTATGATTATATTGATGTTAAGCGGACTGTGCATTATAAATATTCTATCACCATGAGTTATGTGAATAAAACCCCACTCTACAACCTTCTTCTTTTGTTACTTTTGTTAGTCTCCCTTATTCTTATAAGTTACAGGTGTTTATACTTATACAATTGTATCCCCTACCCCGAAAGGTCCCGGATTAAATAGAAAAAGCCCTGGTCAAATCTTGACCAGTGTGATTATATAATCTAGTAACACATATTTTTGCCAAACAATAAAATAAAATATCAATAAATGTTTTTTAATTTGCGCAATATTTTGTGGGGCAAATATATATCTTATTGAATTATATACTTAAAACGAAGTTTTTTAAAATAATGATTTGCATCTGTTAATTGCTACCAAAGGGCTCAAAAGAATAAAGTATGGACAAAACTCAATTCGTCGAACAGAAAACTGTTAATATGCTAATACAATTGTCAAAGCTTTTATGCTGACTCTATATATGAATATTTGTATCTAGTAAATGTTAATTTTAATTTACTCTGGACATTTTTGAAAGATTTTTGATAGGCGCTATAATTGTTTAGTTACCAAAATCGATACCAGAAGAAATTAAAACTACAGAAACGGGTATAAAAGTTACATACAATTAACATAATTATATCTTGTGAATTTTGAGCTTTACTTTAGATAACTTTTGAATGATTTTTGATCGAGACTATAATTATTAGGTTACTAATACTGTTTCCAACAGAAATTTAAAAAATCTCCAATAATAGATATAAAAGTTACATACGTTGAAAAATAGTCAAAAGTTTATATTTTGGAATAAAACAAGTTTTGTTCTCTTACTGCACAATAGTCAATATATGATTTATAAAAAAAAACACATTTATAATATTATAATATTCATAATATTCATCTCAGAGATAACACTGTATATAACTTTAATCTTGTATTTTGTCAGAAATATTCATCTGCAGAGTTGGAGGAACTATTCAATCAACTTTATTGTAAAATTGCCTTCTCTAACTTAACTTTAACTCTTTCAGTAACTGTTTTGTATTGTCTAAACCTCTGCCAGGGTTAAGACTCTGATGGTTCTTTTTACCCACCACACGCTATAGGCTTTTATAGAGATTGAATCTCACTTAAAATTAACAATACTGCTTATAGAACAATTGTATAACGTATATTTAGAAATTATATTAAAGTTTCCTAAACTAAACAACAGTGCTCACAACCATTAAAAAACTAACAACGAAAGAAAATATTTATGCTATGGACATTTCAATATTGGCGTTTATTTATCGATAGCGACGTTGTAATAATGAAGGTGATGGTTGGTTATACTTCTTTTACCCTCTACTTTCAAATATTGTTGTTGAAATTTTTAAAGGGCACACCTAGTGTGACAACCTTAAAAAGGTCATTTATGCGAATTAAAAAACAAAACTAGTAAATCCAACTATTTGAAATTTGAGGGTATGTTTATACATGTTTTGAGAATACACAGTAAAATTTTTGAAATAAAATATTAAATATTTTTGAAATGACACGCAATCTCCGGCCTAAAAAAAGGTCCTCCACTGTTGGAGTAATTGCAGCCTTCTTCGTTAATAAAACATAATAAAAAAAAACCTCGTTAAACTAGAACATATTGTCTGTACGGTGACCCTCGGGAAAGCAAAAATAAAAAAAATCATAAAATGGCGGCATATGAACAAAAATTTAAATTTTTCTCAAAATTTTTATCGTTTTTGGCCTGCCATCGTCATCGTATAGAGAACTATATAAACGAGATGCAAAAAAACAATTGATAGCGATCGGATCATTTGTCCCTGAATAATTACTCCATCAAATCAGAGTTTCAAGAAAAATGCGCTTAAAGATAAAATGAACGTTATTCTATATACTATATACTATATATATACTCTTTTAAATGCCTATAGCACAAAAAACTATTTAAGATATCGATTTAAAATTTTAGTATGTTATTTTTAAAGGTATACCCTATCGAAATATGGAAAAATTTAAAATTCAATTTTTTGAAAATTTCACACTAGGTGTGCCCCAATCGTGTTTAAGATAGAGCTGGTGGATCTCTTTACCCATAGACCTTTAAGCCCCGCTCTACCATGTACTTCAAATTTATTTACCTACCTACATAACCTTTTCTAATAATGATTGCATACGTACATATGATACTATTAGTAGTACTAATACGTTACTATTAGTAGTATATTATTAATGCCCTCGAATGTGATTGCCCTCCACGTTAAGAGTGTACGGACATATGAGCGGGGTGCGTGCGGTGTGCGGGATAACCGATATGTATGGCGGGTGCGTTCCGTTCTCAGATAAATTAATAAGCTTGCGGTCATGTCATGTTAGGTTAGGCCTCTCTCTGCGGGGTGTAGTTTAATATCCACGCAACGCTGTTTTAGTTTATCTATGTAGATATATCTCGATGTATCTTATCAATATATTCGTGATACTGTAGGTACAAGCATGCGTTCCGTAAATGAATTGTTAATTCAGCATTGTTCTACGTGCGATGCTTCTGCATGTGCTAGTCTAGTATCGAGTGAAGGGTTTTGTATTATGTGTCAATATCAGCATTTGCTGATACACGGTATGTTGATGAGTGAATGAAAACTGAGTTTGTCATTATTTGATAATTTAATACTTTGTTTTCCAATATTTGAGTATAAACAGACACAATTTTTACAGAGTACTTTTATTGTATATGTTGTTTTTATTGTATATGGCTGACATATATTCATCAGCAGAGATGGAATAACTCTTTACTTAACTTACTATGAATTATGTTTATAATTGAACATTTTGCTGAACCTAACATCTTAATAAATTTAGAAGTCCATTCTCCAGCAAAATAGTCCACAACATGACGTTGTTATGGCAACAGCAAATGCAATGTTCAGTACCAAGAAAAAGAATAACATAGCGTTGCCATAAGAAAGCTGTTACGAACTATTTTGGGATTGTAATATTACGTAAGCAGATTTAGTACAATCATTTACCTTCCATACCCCTTTGTCAGCAAAAGTAAGCAAAGCTGTCACCAAAATGTCATCCAAAATAAGAAATCAATAACCCCCTCCCCCCCTATAGTGCTTACGTAATAAATGAACGGCCCATTTACAGAAGAATTAGCCCCACATCAAAATGGCTGTCTTGCTCATAACTTGTGCGGTCAAATTTCATCCAATTTTTTTCGCTACAAGATTTGCATTATTTTACACGCAGTATTGAAGCGTGGTCTGAAGGTCAAATCGCTATAAATTTGCATGGCACTCAACGTGTTGGATTAGTTTCACAACTTTAACACTTACAATCAGTTTTAATATGAATGATCAATTTATTCACTATGAGAGATCAGAATATTGAAAACGCAGAAATAGAAAAAAATCAATGAAATCTATTTATAAATTATACCTATATAAAATGGTCCTACAAAGTTTTATACCAATACTTACAGTTAGGGTTTGATACCGGTTATTTTATATATATATAATATTATGTATACAATATTCAATCTAGCAATTTATATATGCTTCATTACCTAATGAAATGTCCTTAATATGCAATTTATCTTGCAATGTTTTTAATCTTATCTTGAACTGTGATGATTTATCACACACTCTATTTTTTATTTTCATATCTTTAATCGAAAAAATATTATATTCCGTCGATATAATATTATAATATCGTCTACTAATTTGTATCAAATTAGAGGTGCTACAATCGATATTAGCTCCAACTAAAACTGTATAAACAGCAAATAT
>NW_020537646.1:30330599-30370885 GCF_003426905.1 Ctenocephalides felis
AGAAATCGAATGTTTTTCGGACCATCAAAACGGTGGGGTTGAAACCATGTGTCCAAACTTGGACGAAATATTGTATCCATAAATAATACATTTACACATAACACACACATTCATTTTTTCTAAGGTATACCAAATGTTCAGAATCCTTCAAAACGTGGATATGCAAAAATGTTCAATTACGATTTTTGGACAATACAAGAAATAAACATTTCCTTATTACTGCCAAGAAATTTACATTTATAGCCTAATTTATTTGTAAAACCAAAAAAAAAAACTGTCAATTTATAGCGGTATTAAGAACTCTCTCAATTAAATGACACAAATGTCGAACATTTGTTAATGTTTTTATCTAATATCTGTTAATAATTTCATTTATTTCTAAGAGAAATGTACACTCAAATACATTTTCATTTGACACATGCAACTATGTCCTTGTGAAACTGCAAGAGGTTTTCTCACACTTTTAGTTCGAGTTTACGTAGGTCGCGGATCTGCTTCAAGCACTTACAATATTATATACATACATATGATATATATATATAGAGATACAGATACATAGTACATATACATATATATATATAGATAAATATATAAGACATACATACATACATATATACATATATTATATATATATATATATATATATATATATTGCTTTAAATTACTTTTATAACTCACAAAAATATAACTACCCATTGAAAATTTTATTTGTATAGCATTGTACGAAATTGTGTCCGCACAGAACAAAAGCATGCCTATAGATACGTGTCTATATTTATTTTATGAATACATGTATTGATTCATATCAAGTTTCGCTTCTGAATACGCCTATCACCATTTTATGCCAGTTATCACAATAGTGCTACTGATGAACGTCAGAACTTTTAATAAAATGGAAAAAATGCTCCATATGCGTGTGCTATGCGCTTTATTGTTTCATATGTTTCAATGCACCGATTCGGTTAGTTCATGTGATTTCATTATATGGAATAAAACATCAGTGTGAATGTGTTAATGTAATTGCATAGTATCATAAATGTTATATTCCTGAAATTATGTCCAGTCTAGATATTATTTGAAGAGGATTAAGTAATATTTTGCGAGCGCTATTATAAACAAAAAAATCGATTTTTTTTCTGATGTCGAAATCGTTATTTTTATTTTTGATCAAATTTGTACTTAGTTGCAATAATGCTGTGTAAGGTTATATTTTCACTTGAAATCATTGTGGGACCTGTATTTTTTGGTGACAACGGATACTACACTACTGCTTGATATCAGTTCAATCGAATAGAAGTTGAACATTGAACAAAAGTTCTTACCACTAGAAAGGAGCAAATAGTACATTAACAAAATTAAACAAATTTTTAAATTTTAGTATTTTAGTATCTGGTTACCTGGATGTTCATTTTATTGTGTAATTTCTGTTTTGGTAAAAATGATTAAAATCACTTCATAATTAGTCAATCTTAAAGTGATTTCTAAAATATTTGGGAATTGATGATTTGATTATAATACAGATGTTGTAAATGACCACGATTCAGATTCCATATAATTTCTTTGTAACAAACAGTAATTCTCTGTGTATGTCCTGTTTTAAATAAAAATATTACAAAAATAACATGCTGAAAAATAATAAGGTCAAAATTAAAATATCTATGGAAAGACCAGAATACCAATTTTTACATAGATATATACAAATCCCATCCCAAAAATGAAATGCAAGCAAATCACAAATTCAAACTTAAATATATATTCATATTGAAGAATTAGAAAGCCAATAACAACAATCATGCTAATAGTTGTCTAAATATAATCTATCTAGTAAATTAGATTTTACTAAATCTTAAAATATCATTTTTTGCTAATGCAAACTGTTTGCTAATGCACATGTGTGTTATGAATGTATCACTGCAAAATATTCTCAAGTTAGTTTTTAGTGTTTATAACAAATTCGAAAAATATTTGCTCTGCAAAAGCATTTCGTCTTGACTTTGGTTTAAAGTTTTATATTTTTGAATCAGTGTTGGTGGTGCTTCAGGCATTCACTATTCAAACTTGCAAGGTAGTCGCTCATATAAAAGTAAGAACATTATTTCAAGAATTAATTATAATCTTCAGAGTCTTTTGAAATGAACATGAAACTACAAACTCCGCTCAAAAGGCTTTTATCTATTAATATTACTATATTTTTATATCTGAAAATGTACGTTTTAACTTTTATACTTCAGAAAAGTTAGAAAAAAAACTCGTGCTCAACTTTGTATATGGAGAATTTCATGTTTGTATGTTTGATAATATTCCATATCAATTCGAATGAATTTATTGAATAAAGTTTCCTGCGCGGAATTAAACGTTCGCGGATTATTTCACAGCAAATAGTTTCAGCAATTTCATTATATTGTACTGGTGAAATGATGAAATTGAGAATTATTTAATATTTTCTCTAGAATAAGAAAATTATGAATAAATGTGAAATGTTTTAGTTAGAGCACCTTGTTCTGTTTATTTTCGCGAAAAGTTGATATTCAGAGCATTGTTTAAATAGTGATTTACGGCTGATGATGCCAGGAAATACTTTATTGTGGCAAAACTTTTTTGTTTGCTTTATGCTACTGAATATATAATTAAAATATTTGTAATTAATTCTGAGAGAAATACCTGTTATAATAGTGCTGCTTCAACGAGCAAATTAAAATTAAACAAATATGCACTGGATATATTTCTGGACATTCGGTTTCTCTAAAATCTCATCATATGGAACTCTATTAATTTATACATATTTACATAAATATATAAATATAAAATAAGATGAGGTGGTAAAGGACAGCTTTTGAGAAACTTAGTTATATCTTAAGTCAAGTCTTAGTTTGAGACGTTTTTATGATTCATATTTAAATAAAAATATGCGGTTTATAAGACAACATGAAACTAAATTAAAAATTGAAGAAAAAAATTAATTTAAATTAACAAAATTAGTTTAAAATATTGGTGTTTCTTATTTTGAACTAGTTACTCTGATAGGACGTTTTTGTAAAATTAGCTATCAATTATTCAAATCAATAGTTCAAAATATTGGTGTATCTTATTTTGAACTAGTTACTCTGACAGGACGTTTTTGTGAACTACTAATTACATTTTTTTACAACTAGTTCAAATAAAAAAAACTCGATTTTAATGTTTGTTTTATTTGATTTAATCCGTTTTATTTTGATTAATTATTTCAAATATAGACAAAACTAGTGGTGCATGGCTTGCCGTAATTGCTGGAATAACGCAAACTAAAATATAAAATTACTTAAATTATTACATATTTGTTTAAACTTTTTTATTGGTTATCCAAAACCAACCGCTAGACTTGTCTTCCCAAAAAAAATTAATCAATTTTCTATTACGTCAATTCGAGCAAAATATCTTTTGAATCATTCAAATCGGACGCTCCGATCTTTTAAACACTGATTTTTTTACACTTTTTGCACTTTGACGAATACTAATAAGCTCGTCTCTCTGTCAACAGAATCGAATTTTCTGTGCTTTTAAAATCATTACACACGCACACATCAAATTTTTCTAAGATATGCCAAAATGATCAAGGGATCTTGTAACGTAAAGGAATGCAAAAATTTTCGTTTTCGTTTTTTTTTTGCAATTTCTATATCTTTCACTACAAAAAATAATAATTTAAATTGTTTTAACATTGTCGGTGTAGACAATATTTAATATTTTTCTTTTTTTTAACAACTCGACAATTATCAGATATCAAGAAGCTCAAATAGCTTGCCTTAATGTGATGTACTTTTAGTTACCTAAGTTTTTTGAGTTTCTGAGAACCCTTGTTTTTTACCACACTATTTGTAAAATTAATTATATCCTCTAAACATATATAATTTCGGTGATCAAACACAACTTGTTGTTGATGAGTCAGAACATCAATAACCATTTAATATTGATTCCGATCTGGCAATGCATCGCCGATCGTTTAATATAGTACAAACAAAATCAAATATCAAATTCGATACATAATATTTATTCATATATGTATATATACCTGTGAACTATGGTGTCTCCCGTAAATACTTCCGCGCGTGTGACATTTCATCGGCCCGCGGCTATTTTAATTCACGACGCGCTTCTGGGGCAAATCTCGGTCCCGCGCGCCCTCCATAAAGGATTCATGGTTTTCAAATTACTTTCAACCGCTGTTGTAATATTACGTTATATTTTTAATGCGCTCTCGAGCTGTACGAGTTTCGCAGTGGCGCAACATTTGTTATTATTCCTTCTCAACTGAGAATCTTTATAGGAACACTAGGAGTATTGGATCCTGAACAACTACATTCAAGATAGTTTCTCAATTCTAGTCTTATAAGTCTTTATTATAATGTATCGAACATCTTATTTATCGCAAATTTTTGAATAAAATATTTAATTTACTGCTTTAGCTTACTCTAAAAAGTACAATAATGCATGTCGCATGGCATAGTGCCTTAAGGCAAACCTTACCAAAATGATTCCTTTTTAAAAAGATTAACATTTTTGAAAAAAAAATATTTTGAAAAAATTGGGTTTTAGAAAAATGTAATTTTTGTCAAAAATGAACCTTTTTTTAATTATAAAAAAATGTTTTCTTTATTTTAAAATACTTTGGAAATTCTGAACTTAGACGAAATATCTTAAAAACTGAGTTACTGTTTGTGACACTTTTTGCCTCGTAAACGGCTAGGCTTCTTATCAACAGCAATCGAATGTTTGTTGAATAATTGAAATCGGTTGAACCGTGTTCCTGAAATCGTCGTCAAAAATTTGTATCCGCACACATATACACACAAAAATCCATTTTTTCTAAGGTATGCCAAAATGTTCGGAAACCTTTGAAACGTAAAGATATATATAAATTTTCATTTTCGATTTTTTTGCGATTACTATAACTTACTCAACGGGAAAATTAAAAAGGGGGCTGTACTGTCCTAGAGCAGATTCTTGGAGTTGAACTAAAATCACACCGGAATGCCCGAAATGTCCGAAATGTGCTATTTATACTTGAAAACATAATTTTTGTCTATTTTCATTCAAAAATGGACATTCCTACTGCACGATATCATGTTATCCAGAGCACGGGTTTGAACCCACGACCCCATGTGAAACATAATATAATATATCCATATATATGTATCTAAAGTACATGCATAATAATTAAATTATATTTTTATATGAATAAACATTAAACATATTAATACTACAAATAACTCTACGTCACGTTACATTATGCTTTCGATACATTAAAATATTATTTTCATTCCGAGTAGAATATATACTGATTTATTTTTAAAAATGCTATTATAATCTCGTTTATCTTTAATTATCTAATATAATTCCAAATTATATATTTGATTTTGATATTCAAAATATTTTTTGCAAATGCATTTTTTTTATATTATGAAATTTATAAAAAAAAATTACAAAAACATGTTCCGTCAACACAAGCAGAAAGTAATCTGAATCATTCAAATCGGATGCTTAGTTTTCAAAACCTGCTGTTTCTGGCACATTTAGCTCCGAACTGCCTTTCTAGTTTTCTCTAAAACTAACTATTTCGAATTACTCTTTGCTACGTATGTTCGAAACGGCTGGACCTGTCTTTGCCAAAAACTAATCAGCACGTCTCCTGATCAATATTAGTCGAATGTTTGAGTTTTTATTATCGGTTGATCCGTGCGACCAAAACGTGGATGAAAATTTGTATCCATACATACATACACATACATCAATTTTTTCATGAGGTATGCTTTCAAAACGTGAAGATACAAAAATTTTCAATTTAGATTTTTGGACGAATACAATATCTTATAGGAAGTTAATAAAGTAAAGATTAACACGTTAGCTTTCAACTACGAAATAACACGTAAGTTGCGATCTAACATAAGACGCCAACTACGACTTCTCTAGTAGAAATCAAACATTATATTGATTCTCAACGGATTTTTTAAAATCTTGATTAAAATCATGCTCTAGAATAAGTTAATGTTTTAGAAAAAGCAACTGTCATATTTAGCCAATTTTTTTAAAATTGTCGCGGCAGTCAATGTGTTGAATAAACGAATAAAATACTTTTCTCTTTCCGCAAAAATATAATTGGAAAAGTAATTTTACAAGTGTTCAATAAATATTTTATTCGATACATATTAAAGCGATTGATAAAACAAGGGCAGATAATACAATATACCGCATTTCAATTTCATTCTCCGTTCAAATGCAACATTTATTTTAGCTCGGAGCGATTCGATACGGAAAAGAGGACAGACATCCATATCGTACATGTAATACAATCTTATTGCATATTGCATTACAGTCGATTATATGGCGGGTTTGGGACGCGAGGAAAATATGATTAATATTTAACCGAGGCAACCGTACCTGCCCGAGAGCAAAATCGATGCGAGATTAAATTGCCACCTCGAAAAAAGCATATTAAGACTTTATTATGTATAAATGATCAGCAAGGGGGGGACAGAGTAGTGAAACTTTCTTTCTCGATAAAATGAAAAAAAATTTTTTTTCAGATGAAAGTGTAAATAAATTGTTTAACAAATTTTTTACTATACGTGATAATTTTTGAACGCGATGTAATAGGACCTAAATCTTTTGTCTATAAGAGAAATCCTTATGATGAATTTTCCTAAAATTGCTTCAGAAATACTTAGAGATTTATAGCCTAATATTATATTCCTGTTATATCCTAGTCTATCATGCTGAGCCAAAAACTGTCTGTCGAAAATGCTATGCCTATAGTATTTATTCAAGCTTTTTTCACAATCATAACTGCTAAAACCTAATCTCCGAATGACACAAATGTTAGAATATTACATTGGTCCGACTAATCGCATGCTGTTTTATTTAAAAAAAATGTACCTAATATAGCTCTTTCATCCAAGAATTAACCCATTAATGACCCATTCTATAATAATGTAGCTGCAACAACAGATAGGCAAAATATTTCAATTTTGTTATTAATCAAGATTTTTTTTTATATAAATATGTTTTAGCATATTTTCTATAGAGAAATTAATATTTTAATAATGAACGCAGAATATTCTCCAATTTGAAAGTAATATGTGTAATTAGGTAGACTACCAAAAAATATTCATTTGCTTTTAAAATAATTATTTTTGAATACCACATACTATTTATTATGAGTACTAAGTTCTTATAAAAATATAAATTTGTAAAAAATTATAAAAAATAATATCTATAACAAGTATTATAATTGGTAGAGTTGCCCTAGGGCAGGCATGTGAGCTCAGTAAAAATTATGCTCTAATAAAAATTTAAAAAATATATATTATTAAAACAGAATATTTCTTATAAATTTCAAATTTTCAATGTAATATTTATGCATTTGATCTTTGATGTAAATATTCAATCTACTATCTTTGGTAGTTTGGTAGATACTCTTAGAAAGCTCGTACAAAATATATTAACTTTATATGTAATAAGTTCTAACAAGGATAACTTTAGGTTTATTCTTCAGGGATTTACCCTTTCGCTATTTCTAGATAAACAACTACTAATAAGCCTATAAAATTTTTTGTTAGGTTTGACTATCCACTCTATCACCATACGAAGTTTCATCAAAATCCCAGAAAAAATCTCTATGGACCTAATTAAATTCACGAACAAATTAATATTTTATTTTTATCTTTATTGACAATTGTGCTATAAAATTAACCAACATGCAAAAATAGTAAATGCAAAGGTGCCACTAAAACCCTTTGAATCGTGCTAAAATAGGTGCAAGTTTGAGGATTATTTATTTATTTATTTCTTTATTTATTCATAAGCAAGCCGTAATCAATAATAATGGATATTATTTTAGGCTCTTGTCAAGTATTTATGAATACACACATATGTATACATACATATACCTATGTACCTACATGTATGAATTTATTGAAAATTCTATTCAGTGTTCTAAAATAAATTATGACGATCACATCTCTTATTCCGTACGGGGTTTGCCTGCAGCCACGCCCATTGAAATTTCACTTCGAAATAATAAAGTATATCTGCGGAACAATCTGACAGGCGAGTTGTTATAAAATCTTTGCGCGCCCGAACACATATGCGTAACACGCACACATCGGATGACCGCAATCAATTGCACCGTCCCAGAGGTGGTGGACAACTCACATATGTATAAGGGTCAAATTGTAAATGATGGGTTCCCAGTACACAGTAGATTATAATCTAATAATATTGACTAAATTAGATAACAATTATGTGACAATTATATAAGTATGGTATGCTATTCTTAGTTTGGAGCATCAGAAATATTTTTATCTTCTTAAAGATTTATTCAGAAAATCGACTACAAACTAATATTAGAAGACATACTCAAAGTTATTATCATTACTGAATAAAAATTTAGTTTCCACACAGAACATTTAACAAACGAACACTGACACATTAACAATGCTTACGAAAAGAGATGCTGCTCAGCGGCATTTTTCGATGTAAGTCAAGCCATGGAAAGTGTGGTATGACTTATCTATAAGATAAAACAGATCCATCCTTTTCTAACATTTTTTGAATCATAACTTAGTTATAGTCAATTTAGGATCTGAGATAATATGACAATAACTCAACCTGGAGTTATGAAAGCTGGTGTACCGCAAGGGAGCGTACTAGGTCCTGCTTTTATTTATTGTTCACGCACGATTTTTCGGCTTGACTTAGCTTTATAATAGCTAATTTCACTGATAATATAGCCATATCAGCAGTAGTTAAGGATCCGAATTTGACCTGATCTTAATATCATTGAATCCTAGACAAAAATATCAAAACTTAAAATAAACCAATGTAAATTGCAGCACATCTGCATTACTTTAAAGAAGGATACATGCCATGAGGATTGATATGAAGATCACATAGAAAATGTAAAAAATTTAATAGCTCAGTTTCATATTGCAGAAGCTTTAATGGCTTATTGGAAAAAAGCCTAAATTATTTAATAAAAATAAGGTTCTTATTTATAAGACGATACCTAAACACATTTGGACTTATAAAGTCTAAATCTAGGGCAGTGCTACAGAGACTAATAACCTGATAATATGAAGAATTGAATAAAAAAAATCTTTAAGTAGCTAACTAACGCTCTAAAGTATATCTCAAATTACATAATTCATAACAATCCCTAGCATATACTGTACATTCAAGAATTCAAATCCCATTTGTTCAAGATGATATCAGAAAACATACTTATATGTTTTAAAAGCATCAATTGAATGAATTAGTGAAATATTAGCTCGATGTACCGTCAATAAAACAAAAACTTATTTCTAGCCTTTACAGATGATGGAATGATTTGATATTAATGTTTACATCTTCGTTTGTATCAAACAAACCTAAATCAAAACCTTCAAATTCAATTTTCTTGAGGATTATTGATTATTGATTTTGTTTGGTCAATACATGATGCGTTTAATAACTAAATGATACTCTGAAATTGAGAAATATTACTACTTATAATTTTACTAGATTTTTTCAATATAAGATCTGTAAAAATCATACTTTCTTCATAATGAATTATAATAAATTGGAAGAACTTTAATTAATAAATATATTAAAAATATATTTATGTAGTGTAACGTTGCGATTTAAATAATCATAGTTATAATTATTTATTTAGATATGATTTTCTATACTATATATATATATATATATATATATATATATATATATATATATATTGATTGTTTCTTTTCCGAACAGTAAATCAATAATAAAAAAACAATTGTTTTTTGAAGATGTTTAATACGACGTTTCGGAACTAGGTACGTTCCATCATCAGGTTTATTCTGTCAAATACAAA
The DNA here is from genome assembly GCF_003426905.1 of Ctenocephalides felis. Taxonomy (NCBI): domain Eukaryota; kingdom Metazoa; phylum Arthropoda; class Insecta; order Siphonaptera; family Pulicidae; genus Ctenocephalides; species Ctenocephalides felis. The sequence goes on from NW_020537646.1 coordinate 30,340,468, forward strand.
GTTTTTTAAAAATATTGATTAATGTTAATCAATATTTTTTAAAAACTTTGTATTTGACAGCATAAACCTGATGATGGAACGTACCTAGTTCCGAAACGTCGTATTAAACATCTTCAAAAACAAATTGTTTTTTATATTGGATTACTGTTCGGAAAAGAAACAATCAATATATTGAAAAATCCAGGACTTATCTATTGAATATATATATATATATATATATATATATATATTATATATATATATTATTATATTATTAATTTCGTATCAATTTTTATTATTGGCCATTGAATTTTTAATATTTTTATAACAATTTTATGTAGCCTTTCAAAATATGCCTTGCAATAAAAAGCCTCATTGTAAGATCATAAATTTAACACCCGCGATTATATAGTTAATTCCGTATCAATTTGATTTTTCTGTGTGCTATTAAAAAAGATGACTAGAAATAAGCAATAAATTTCTATATTTATGTAGCTATATTTTTTATTTAGCCTTTCGAAATATGTCTTGCTATAAAGGGCCACATTATAAGACCAGGAATTTAACAGCCGCGCTCGGGTTGAGTGTACGTGTGAATATTTATATGAGACCCTACGGCTATTAGTATGCAAGCTGTACAATTCTAAGGGAGTGACTAAACTAGCCTCCTGGCATAGTAAAGCAAACGGAAAAGCTCTGTGTGGGTATTTGAAAACTCTTTTAGTGTTGAGAGCTTCTGTAAGGATATTTCTCTGTATGAGTTCTATACAAGTAAAACTTTTTAGAATAGGTGGAGAGATTTACAGCATTTGATGAAGTTTGTTAAAATATTGGTATTTTGCTGACGGAATTAATAATTCACGTAGTTCTGGGTTGTGAATGCAAAAATTTCTTGGAAAACGATATTTCATATATGGAATTGTCATATACAAAAAAGTCATACAATTTACTCAAACTTTTATTTGAAATACAATAATAATTGCGATGTTGAAACATTAATATAATTTTGATAAACATATTATATATTCACACGAGTGACCAAACTTCTATTAATGATTTTTAGCATACAGATTAAATGATTTTAGCAAAATTTAATAGGTATTATGAGCTCAAATTGAAAGTACATACGTTATATTATAATAATTCATACATGTTGAAACTGTCATATATGATCAGAAATTAAATACTTAAAACTTTGTAACTTTATTAGAATTTTTACTATTGTTCATACACAAGTTGCAAACTTAATTTTATCTCAAAATGCAGCAAACTATAATTATTACCAATAATTTTGTTAGTATTTATTAATGCTAAAATAATTTCTAAAGAAATTTAATACGCATTTGGATACTTTTGCACATGTCTAGCGATGTATATAAAATATATCATAATTAATACCCAATCGATAGTTTCTAGATAAAGCTTAATATTTTGAGCTAGTTCTCTATAAGTAACACAGTTTTAGAATCCTTTATTAATTTTATCCAGAAATGATCTCACGTTCGAATTATTCACACGAAGTACTACGTGCGGTCACAAATCGTGAATCACACGTTCATGCACACTAATACATGAAAATGATATTTTGCAAATGTATGTAAAGACGAAAATCCAGATTTAAATAATAAATTATACATTTTATTAAAAAAACATAATTTTTTATACTTGTTGTATAAAAATACACATAAGAGAATCTCAAGTCAGTACTGATCTAGTGCTTTATCAGCTGGATTTTTTATGCTTTGCACATAAAAATTTATTAGTTCTTCCACAAAAATTATAAACGTATCAACAAAACGCATGATTGAAACGTATTAACGAATATTTTCATACGGATCATCCTCCTAGTGAAAAGTGTTAGAGCCATTTTTGATATCGAATGCATTATTTTCAAGTAGTTGAAATTATGTTCAGCTTCAGTAGTCAGTAAAATTGTTAGAGTATTTCTCTAAATGAAATATATCAAAACACCAAATCTATCTTTTCATCAATCACTTCCTCTCTATTAGAATACAGAAGAGGTAAAAATAAAATGCACTGATTCATTCATGAAAGTATAATTTAACTTAACGGCAGAACATTTTTCAACCAATTTATTTAACCTTGTTGAAGTAAAAATATTAATTTTACAGCAAATTTCCTAAATAGACGCAGGGGTGCCCAGACCTTTACTGGGCAAATAATAAAAAAAAAAAAAACTCACGTTGTTTCGAAATTGTAAGCTCTTCAGTGCCACCTAAAGGAAATTATGACCATTTTCTGATTATTGTTGTTAACTTTATTAATTTTGTTCATTGAAACTTTGGAAGCGTAAATGTGAAAAACATTTTTAGGATCACAGCTAAAAAACACAATTGCTCTTAGTTTTGAATAATTAAGACCTTTTGTTGAACTGAAAATTCAAAACTTCAAAAATCGGTCAATTTGAGTATTTTACTTTAAAAAATGTATTAAAATATGTTGTCAAGTTTCATGAAAAGTTGGCGAATTTAATTATGTAATCAACGTGAGATTTTTTAGGACTATTAATATAATATTTAGTTAAATTCAAGGGCTCGCCCGTAGGTTAGCGGTTAAGAGCGACGGGACTTGTTTCAGAGGTCCCGGGTTCGATACCCATTTTGAGCAGTCTGTTGTCAGGCAACATGACAACGATTTTACTTGGAAATATAGATAGCAATATGTTTCCAAGTGAAAATAGCTTTTGTCCGGCATTGCTGCACCAATAAAAAGTCAGCCCTATTAGATTAATTCTAATAACAAAAATCATCAAATATGGATGGATTAACCATTGGGTTACCATCTAAAAAATACGAAGTAAGAAGTTTCAGCCCAACAGCTCATGGGACACATAAGGTTCTGATTAATGTTAGAAATATAAAAAAAGTTAAATTCAGTACTATCACCTTATTTCGGCTTGACATCAAGGTCAAGAGACACTCAATAAATAATGAATATAATGAAATAAAATAAAATTATCTAAAATAAAACATGAAAAAAAAATATTTTAGAAAAATACAAGAAAAATTCCTAAGTACTTCAATCACAAATAGTTTTAATATATTTATATTGTCCGTAAACTGAGAAAATTACTGGACGGCGTACATTACTGGTTTGGCTTTGATCAAAGCACTTCAGTGGAACTTGCGACTTTTATACCACTTCCACAAACCTATTTTAGTATATGTTAGTATCTTTATATACACTATCACATAGTTTCGGCATCTCTTCCCGTTCCCGTTTAAATTGAATACTAATACACACATTCGTATGTCGGAAGGCGAATCCGCTCTGCTAGGTGCTGCATGCTAATGTATATGAAGGTCCACAGATTGCTGTCTGGTTCGTTTGTCTCTGAATAATTTTATTAGCTCAGATCAGAAACGAAGATATTCTGACGTGTGTAATGTATGGATGCTGGATGCTGGATGTGGATGTTCTCTGTGTAACCGACGTGGATTCATGTGCAGGCTTCTTTAATTTGATGCATTTTGTGTAAGTGTTAGTGCTGCTTTGAGTCGTTTGTAGTATGATTGATTTTTTGTCAATTTTCATGATTAACGATTTTCATGATTAAACTCTGTTCGTTTGCGGTGCGCTTATATTACTATATGCTTTAATTGAAAAAAAAAAAAAAACTATTTTTTTCTAGCATATAGATTTAATCTTGTTATTTACTTTCTATTGTTTATGTGAGATCTGTGCGATTTTTTCATTTTATTACATTAGTTTGAAGAATAAATTTGATATTATTTTCACTTTGGATATTAATCAATCAATTTTTCAATCAATATTTTTAATTTGTTCATTCGTGTAAATATCAAGAACATTGAAATTATTAAAATGAAAATGACTAAATTGAATATTAATATGAAATAATGAAATATAGCACGTTCAAGATCAAAAGTTTATAGTAGTATGATTCTTCATTATTGAAGCTCAATAAAAAAAATCGTTAATTTTGACTCTTTTTTCATTAATTAAAATCGACTTTTTATTATTAAATTAAGTTTCAGAATGAAAAATTCATGACTCTGAAGAGTTATGCGTTTTTCTCATAAAACATTGAACATTTTGGAAAATGTATCACATTTATGTTAACATAAATATTATAAGGGCCGTTCAAGTATTACGTAAGCACGTAGGGGGCGGGGGGGTTGTTGATTTGCTTATTTTGGGTTGACATGGGGGGCAGGGGAGTCTGAATGATGATTACGTCATAGGCAGTAATTTACATTAATTGCAAAATGTTTACGTAAGCATGGGGGTAGGGGGTAAGAGGTTTGCTTACTTTTGCTGACAAGGGGGATGGGCAGGGGTGAATATTTGTAATAAATCTGCTTACGTAATACTTGACCGATCCCTAAGACAATTATTAACACAATGAAAGGTTTTAAAAATATCTCGCATAAAGTAATTCATGAAATGTTTTTGAATTCCACACATCCGTTACATTATACACTACTGATGGGTTTTAGTTATACCATACACTCATTACTGTCATAGTTAGTTCGAAATTAAATATTTTTTTAAAGTTTTTAATTCCTTATTTTGAAAACCAATTAGCTAATGCTAAATCCATAACGTGATTTTTAGGAACAATATTTATATTTGATATAATTAAATTCCCGTAGAGTATGTTATTGTAATCGTACCAAAATCGAAACAGAAATTTTTGCATTTCTCGACGTTTTGAAGGTTTCTGAACATTTTGGCATACCTCAGAAAAAATGAATGTGTGTGTTTGTATGTATGTATGGATACAATTTTTCGGTCACGTTTTCGGGCGCAAGGATCAACCGATTTGAAAGGTTCCAAAGACATTCGATTTCTATTGATAGGGAGATGTGCTGATTAGTTTCTAGCAAAGGCAGGTCTAGCCGCTACGGAGATATAGGGCAGAGTGCAGAAAATAGAAATCGTTTGAGAGAACGGAGTATCCGATTTGAATGATCTAGAAAATATTCAATTAGCAATGATTGGGAGAAGCGTTTTAGTTTTTTGCAAAGGCAGGCCAGCCATTTCGAAGATACGGAGATAAATATGTAAAAAAATAGCAGTTTTTGAGAGAACTAAGTCTCGATTTAAATGATTCAAAGAACTTTCTGCTTGTTTGACAAAATAATTGATTTTGGAAAAGAAAATTTTTTGTTCCAACTTTTTTTTTTCAAAATTTTTTTTTTTTTGTATATCGAAAATAATTCAGATTTTATTTTAATTGTTGCTGAAGTTCACTTATAAACTTAAAAAACAATTTGCAATTTAGTGTATATAATTCTTATGAATATTAGACAGTGCTACAGTATTTATTTCTAATAATCTATTCGAAAACATTTAGTATTCCTAGAACATTCCGTTACAGTACGGGAAGTCCCAGCCTTAAGGCACGATGACGATGCCATACACTACTAGTTACTCTAAATATTATCATAAAATTACATTTTTATTCTTCTATTATGATTTCATCCCAGCTGAATTTATTCAAACAAAGCAACTATCTCCGAGTCCAAATTCTACCGCATCGGATTCGGACGAAGACTGTGGGCGTGTGCCTTGGGCAATAGATAACGCAAATTCAAATGTGACGCAATAACCGTTACGTCACGCGGGGATCCTCTCGCCGTCCGGGTGCCGGCTGACATCACGAACAGATACCAGAAAGATATAGGGCCGGTCGCGTTCGTTAGATGGCCGCGCCGAGATTGTCGTCAGAGACTGGATTTATTGTAATGAAGTTTCCGGTACAGAGACTGTGTTACGGTCATTTCACGTGAAATACATACCCGAATTTATGACAGGCGTGAACATGCAGACGGCTGTATCGATAGACGCAGAGCCAACGGCTGCTACGATAATTATACTTGATAGTTAAGTTGATATTTCGAATTGCCATAGATGGCATCCGATAGTTTTGGCAAATTATTCTAAGTAGGTTAAAGTGGTTGAATACAGCAAAATTTGTTTTAGCGGATATTACAAATAATAAAAATTATAATTTTTTATAGATTCCACAATATCGGATATTGACTTTTCCACTATTGCTATGCACAAGAAAGCTCTGACAACTATTAACATCTGGAAAGCTTTGAAATGTAGTGCTAGAGGCGAATGGAGAAGTTAAAGTGGTCAGACAAGGTAACGAATCAAGAAAAATACGATCTTAAATAGAAAAGGAAACTAGATCGGATCTTTTTTGCATAGAGAGTACATCCTACACGGCGCAGTCGGAGGTAAAATAATAGGACTGAAAAAATGGGAAGAAGAAGAATGCATATGATTGACAACTTAGGCGAAATGAGAAAATACAGAGAACTGAGAGCCGAAACACGGTATCATGAGGCATTGAAGCAAAAGTTTGGGAAGAAAAATACATAAAAGTGACTAATGGTAATAAATGGTATGGAAATAATCAGGAAGGGAACAGAAATCTTCGAATTGTGGTGCTCTCATACCAATGGACTTGCCTTAGGACAAACTTCTACTTATTATTTTGCATAAGAGAATGCGAGAATTGTATTCCATGGTGCAAAGATACACTGCTTTGTAGTGACAGGATTGTCAGTTTGAACCCCGGTCTGCAGAACCTGATATTATGCCGTAGTGATACTAATTTTCACTAGAGAATATGTATTAAATATGTATCTGATTAAAAAATAGGCCGTTCGGTGCACTGCGGTGTGAAAAGGCAATGCAGAATCTCTCACAGTATATTTCCCTGAATTGAGTTATTGTTTAACACAGCTCACGCCCAGGGCAGCAAAACCTATTATTTATATACTTTTATGTATATGAGAAATTTAAATTTGAATTTTATTATCTCAAATTTTAGTGATTAACACATACATATTTTTATAGCTTATTATTCATGACTTGTGAGTTTTGTGCATATAAAATTAAAATCTTGAATAACAAAGTGGTGCTGAAGCATAAAAGCTGCAAGAAAAAAGCGATATGAATATTTTCATTAATAATTAAATGAGTAAGATGTAAATTTGGGATATATTACGTATTTACAGTATCTTTTCTCAAAATGTTCTGTTATTGAATTTTTTTTTTTTTATTCTTACGTTTCATATGACTCTACATAAATTACACAAGAATTTAATTATTCGTACAGAATTTTCTATTCAAATTAATGGTTCAATTCAAATTAATTTCTATAAATTATTATACTTTACTTTACTATTAATAATGATATTATAATCCATAACTATTTATAATGATATTTCTCAAATATACAACTACTTCTTGTATAAAAATTTAAAATTATAAATAAATTAATAAGATTCACGTGAAAAATATCGTAAGTTGAAAATATCCGGTTGATGCACTTTTCTTACAATGCTCATTAAATCATTTTTATTAAGTTTTGGGATTTTATTCATTCTTCAATTTTTTATGATATTTTGAATGACTGTACATTAATATAAATGTTCTGAAATACGAAAAATAGTTGATTTTTTTTTCTCATTTATAATTACATCTAATTAATTTTTTTACAAGTAATAAATGAATATGTTTCCACTGCCAAATTTATTTAGTATAAACTAACAGACAGTATATAAATAAAGTTTAATTTGTTCAATTACATGTTATATTGAGAATTAATATTAAAAACTAAAGCGAAAAATCGAATTCAGTCAAATGAATAAATAATTTAAATTTAACACTATAAAACATTTTCAGGCAGCAAAAATTTTATTTGCATTTATTAATTTTTTTCTGCCTTACGTTTATTACATTGACTTTTTATTAATAGATCTATCGTTGCAAATCTAAGTTCTGCATTTATTATTCTTTGTGTATAATTTTTAAATTCAAGATAGTGAAGTTTATCACATTTTTAAAATTAAAATGCCAGAGATACATGAGATGTTACTATTTCTTTAATAACTCGACTTTTTGCATTTTCTTTACTTCCAAATAATATTTAATTAATGGTTTGTACAATTCAATATAACACCTGGTATAAGACACAACTTTGTGCATGTAAGGAAAGGCTTCAACACATCACGTTGTTTGATGTATTAAAGGCGTCGCAACATCGCATAGTATGACAGTACAGGTATACAATACTACATACGGATTCTCTATGCGAATAATATAGCTCCAATTGAGAGCAAATACAATAGGAATAGGTACTAATTCATATTATTGTTTAATTCAAATTTACATATACATTCATAAGTATATTTGATCAATCGCCATGTGCAACTGTATTAAGTTCTGATAAATATTTGATCGTATATTAATTGTGGAACCAATATATTCAATAAGTTATTCATAGATGCAGCATACAATTCCGTGTAAAAGCAGAATTGCATTGAATGGTGAATGTAATCATTTATTATATTTGGGAAAATTCTAGACAAACTATAGATTTAGATTTTATTTTATAAATATAGATTTTATTATATTCATTTATCAAAAGACCTTAATACTTCTGTAATTATTCGACTACGTTATGATGCCTATGTTCTACTCCGATTCTTACAATTTCATTTAATTCTCATTTTGCTTGTGATTGTTGGCATCGTTCAGTCGCAACTATGCATAATTAAAAAAGGTGCCATATATATTTATGCGCCTTCGGGAATATTGTCACAGCGCTTTAAAAGCTCATATATATGCAAGCAAGTCCTTTAGGAATAACAGATACATGGCAGGTCCCGATGTCTATAAAACTTCAGTATAAAAATAATTAGATTATAAAGTTAATTATGTCTGATTTTGGGCTTGATTGGAGCGTGGTTTTCTAGATTAATTTTTGGGTTGTGTTGGAAAATTATCGTAAAAACTGGATAATTTTTTAAGCCCTTTAATTACTTGTGATGTACATATTTTTATATGCAAGCCTATGTGTATATTTATAAAAATTATAATTTCTACATGCATATTACATAAGCACCAATTAGTCATCATATTATATGCAGATAAAGTTGTTCGGAACAACCGGCGTGTTTGCCTTCTTATGAAAAGTCAAATCGAGAAGAAAATAAAATATTTAGCGCCTTTAGTTTTCATTGTTGTTTAAAGAAAACAAATATTTTAGTTTAAAGAAAAAAAAGTTTGTTATTCAGTATATATTGCAATAAGTACATGGCGTCTCCACCGTAAACTATTGAAAAGACATATCAGAATGTGAATAACTCGCTGAGATGCGGAAATAAATGATAATCTTGCGTGATCATCCGATACAATTGAAATTAATGTAAATGCAATTTTAAATAAAGAATAATCAATGAATATATTTGCCAAAAAAAATATATAAATGCCGTGTCATAGTTTATTACTTGTCATCGATTGAACCCATCCCGAATATACGCGTATATTTCGTGAATATCGGCAGTAGAAAAAAGAAAGAAAAAACACAAAAAATATATACCCCGCGCATGTAATGTATTCGTCACAATTCGTTGGCTATGTGTGTTACGGTTTCCATATGCAGTAAAAATAAAAAAACAGATTTCCCGAACGGATATATGTAGGTTGGCACATTATAATTCAAGGCCTATATGTAAATTCTTATTGTGTGCTGCTTACCAATATTTATGTATGCCAAAGGAAAATATGTTTATAGGAATTTTATTTTTAAAACAAAGAATGTTCTGGATTTCTATTCGCAAGTATTTTAGAAAATACATAGAAATATATTAGAATTGTAGATACAATCTAACTATTATCATAATTACAAAAAAACAAATATATCTTTAGAAATATTTATAAGTTTTTTTGACGCTTATCTGACCATACAAAGCAATTTTGAATTCTTTTATAGACTGTATCTATTTTATATAAATATAGAGCAATTGCAGATCTCTCTAATGGGTAATAGTTTGCGTTATAACAGCCCATTTCTGGTACAGAAATGCGAATGATTTATTGCTCTCCACCCATTATCACTTACATCTATACAAGTATACACAGGCACACACACACAATATATATATATATATATATTTATATTTGTGTTGATCCATCTAGATTATTTAATAAAAATTTTCTAATGGGGCTAACGATTATTCAATGCAATTCCAGTGCAGCAATCCCGGAAAGGGTTATTTCCAACATGGAAATTGGAAACATATTTAGGATCAATATTCCCAAGCGAAAAATGATATCGCTACTGCTCGATATTATGGTTGTTTGTGACAGCGTTTTGATTTGCTAGAAGCAAATATTAAAATATTTTATAATGAATCGTACATTCGCATCAACACTTATGTTTTACTTCTTTAGAGCATGACTGCTCACGTATCTTGTGCATGTGCTGACCTCAAATGATCAAATAAAAGCAAGCTAAAGAAACACACAAAGATGAATATAATTTTGCTCATATAAATGTACTAGCTATCGCTATTATACTATTAAAAATTATACTTCCAATGAGAAAAGTGAGAGTTCACTTATATATTTGTTTTTAATATTAGATTGTAAATATTTTGAAGAACATTAATAAAGAATAGCCAAATATTTTATATCATTCACAAATCTCCCGAGTCGTAAGAGAATTCAATTTTGTTCTGAAACATTTAATCCTCGGTAGCTTGTGTATCTTGTGCATGTGCTCATCTCAAATGATTTTGTGTTCTGCGTCGTCCGCATACATACGCCCCGAAGTGATTTTGTTGTCTGTGTCGTTAAGGGTGTATTTCTCGTTCATTTGGTACGTGACTTCAACCTTAACGCTCTCACAGATCGACTATTATTCAAATGTAATCGTTTCCCGCGGCCCGCTGAAACTCCACAGTGAATACACACAGCCAAGATATCATATCTTTCATTGTATTGAATTAAACATCAGATTATGACTACCTAGCATTCGAGAGAGGTCGAGTTTACTAGCTAGAAATGTTTTATGAAAACTGTTTCTTTGGTATACTTATATGTAATTTATATTGATAAACATGCTATTTAAATGTGTATACGTTATGTGCTATAAATAATCCGTAATAGATAAACGATGACTTTTAGGAATTTTATAGTCAACATTAATGACGCCAAAGATTACATTAGAAGCCATTCGTATCATCACAACAAAAATCAAACTATCATATCCAGAGTTAGGAAACTTTATTGACTTATAGGACATAATTCAAAAAATTAGCACTCGAAAACAAAATCTTGTTTTACAAATTTTATCTGGTCATACGGAATAGAGTTCTAGAATTGCTCTAGCAAATCTCATATAGCATTGGTCAATCAAAACTACTTAGAATGATGATAGGTGCACCTTGGTATGTGTGCAATAAAACTCTGCATGATTTTCTGGGGGTTACAAAAGACTTTACAAAACAAGATCAACAATTCATCACAAATTTGAAAATGACCTCAATTGACTCATTGCCGCTTCTTCTTACATCACAATTAAGAAGTTAAGTCTTCTTAAAAATTATGGCCAATTAACTTGAATCAACAAATTGTCTCTAATAGTAACAATAGTAACAAATTGCTAACAGCAATTAAATGAATAAAAAATTGCTATTCCCGTATCCCCAATGCCATGCATAAAAGGTAAAAAAAACTTGCATGATGATCAATACGATTATATAGTAAAAGCACGTCAAGACGATCATGCTTAATACAACTTCTTTCATAATTCGTTACTTTACTCTAACGACCGCTCTTTGCAATAGTGATTTTTCCATCCTACATAATATAACTTTTTTGCTTAAGACGATTTTTTGCAATGTTTTGTGGGAGATTTGAATTTTATTGACATTTCGCAGTTTTATTTCTATTGGTTATTTTAAGAAACTTTGTAGAAGAAACTATTTTTTGGAAGTGAATTTCAATCCAGCTAAATATTAAATTAATATCTTCCTTATTTTTCTTTAATATCTACTTATAAAAATTTCATTCATTTTCTGAAATGTTGATAAACTTTGCATGGTTGTGTTACGTGGCCCATTCTGCTGTAAAATAGACCAATGTTAAGGCAAAAGCTATGTTATGTATTAGTTTTTATAAAAAATGGCACTAAATATTGTAAAACGCCATGTGGTTGCTGTGCTGTCCGGCGTTTTTAGATAGAAAACTTGATCTAGAAATGTCAAAAACGATGTTATCATAACTGCATCTTCGTGATGTGGACTAATTTTTATGTGAATTTTGACAGTATTAAGTACACTTTATAATAATAAAATAATCGGCCCATAATAGTTAAAAAGAGTCTGTTAAAATATTAATGGCAAAAATAATGTGTTTGTTATGTAGCTTTATATACAACGCTTGATTTAAATTTATGCCGATCGTGGAAACTGACGAAAATGTCGCCCAACTTTGTTACTTAAAAAAATTTTGCTTAAATAGTTTGTATATCTTACTTTTCTGAAGTTACAATATCTATTTTATTGCGTATTATAAACCATAATAAAATATAATATTCGTATTTGTTCTAATAATTCTAAATTTTATTAGAGATTGGAAATGACCAGATTATCAAATGATATTAGAAGAATTAACTCTAAAATAGTCTTGACCTGGTATATATTAATGTTGTGAAAGTGGTGAATACCTAATTCACCAATTTGTATATAATTCTAAAAAATGCTCTTAATATTATAATGATCTTACATTAGATATTATATAAATTTTACATTATATTTGAATTTGTTATAAAATATAAACGCTTAGTCTAATACACTCGAAATTGTACACAACTTTGGCAAATTAGCTATATTACCACCATAAAAAAATCTATTACTTACTAATTATTCAATTTGTACCCTAAGAAAAAACTAACAAAATAACTTTAAGAAATAAATTCTGTAATACCTTTACCTATTTTATTAAGACAAGAGAAAATTTAATATAAAACTTCTTTCAATGACATACCGCTTATTATTGTTCTGATTTTTTTTCTAGATGTTGCTTTGTGAAGTAGTCGTTTGCAATACGCGCGGGATGGCAAAGTACTAACCTGAAACAAAGAAAAAAGTGTATAGTGAGTTATGAAATATGAAAAGTTCAAATGGAATTTTGCTGCATATTGCAATTCTTTGCATAAACGGAGTAAAGAACGCAGATCTAGCATGGCGTGAAAGGAGAAATCATTCGTGAGGATGCTGAAAGGTAGGAAGATTTAATTCGTAATTCAATAATGTTATTTTAATCTTTTTATTTTATTGTATATTATATGGAATATTATTCAAAATAATGTTTTAGAATTAACATTTGTGTATTTGCAATACGTACAATTTTTAAATTTGAACTGATTTTAAGAGTTGCAAAATGATCCCATTATGATTTTTCATTTCTTTTTGTTCCGCTTTGGTTGAACTCATATATATATGCATACATATATACAACCGATGTTTGGGTATTATTATAATCACGTTTAGCATGATTGAGACGCTTGTTTTAGGAAAAATATTTGTTATGGCTAAACAATGTTTAAACCGGTTGTTTGAATACGGAAACGGTTTAACCCGATTTTAATCAAGAATCGAAATATTCACTATTTTTTGCAAAATGATAAAAACCTAGCTTTCCTTCTCTTTGATAATTTTTAATATAATATCTAAGCAATAATATCAATTAATGTTAATTGCTAAAACAGTTTTTACATCTTATACTTCACGCTGTCGGAAACATATAAAGATTTCACACATATTATGAATTATAACTTTCTTATAATGATTCTTCGCATATTGAATTCAAGTATGTCAAATTAACAATAAGGTATTAATTCATTCATCGTTTTAGTCTTATTAAATTTCATTTAATAAAAAGTCCTGCGAGCCAGTAAAAGTTCTCCAGCAACACGTGTTTAATCAATTTAATTCATGACATTATGGTTTTTACGATTCAAAGTGTCTTTGTGTAGATCATTGTGAAAGATTACATGAAATCCTGAATGGAATTTTTAATAACGCGAATTGTAAAGTCGCTGCGCAACGCTCGACGCTTGATAGCAATTTTATTAACACTTCGGTTTTATTTTTATCCTGTGACGGTGAGAATTGCGAGGCGTCATAAATAAACACAACGAGATTGCGCACGTGGAACCTATACGCTCGCTCGGGTGGCGACTACCGACAATTTGTATGTACAGTATACGGATTATTGTAATTCTACATTTTATTAGTGAAAAAAATTGAATGTTCATTAAGATTACAACGATCAATAAAGAACAACAAATCAACTATACATTTATATTCTTAAAATTTTATATGAATCACAATTGTGAGTACACATACCGCATGCTAGAGCCTTCATAGTACACACCGTAACTAACTTTGCAACCCAAACATAATTTGTAAATCCTAAAATGCTTAAATTATTTATTACTTATGATTTTGAACAGGAGTTCATTTTCTAATCGTTTTAATATAATTTCGACTACCATGGCTGGATTTATTAATTACTATATTTTTTACTTAAAGTGTGGCGAAGATCACTATAATTATATTGATATTTAACGAACTGTAAATTATAAATGTTCCATCACCATAAGTTATGTGAATAAAACCACTATATAGTTCATGATATATATTGAACTTCACTCTACAACCTTCTTCACTTGTTACTTATGTTAGTCTTTCTTATTCTTATAAGTTACAGGTGTTTATACTCATACGATTGTATCCCGTACCCCGAAGGGTCCCGGATTAATTAGAAAAAGCCCTGGTCAAATCTTGACCAGTATTATTATATAATCTAGTAACACATTTTTGCCAAACAACAAAATAAGATATAATAAAATTTCTTGATTAATCTTATATTTACTTGTTGTACAATTATTATTTCAAACAATAGTTCTTTATTTTCTAATCATTCTAATATAATTTCGACCACCGTGGATCGATTTATAAATTCTAATATTTTGTACTTAAAGTGTGAATATAAATTCTAGTAACAAATATTTTCAAGAAATAATTGTTTTTAATTTGCACAAAAATTTTGTGGAAAAATATACATCTTATTGAATTATGTACTTAAAACTAAGTGTTTAAAAACAATGATTAGCATCTATCTCTTAATTTCTACCAAAGGGTTCAAAAGAATAAAGTATGGACAAACCTTAATTCGACAAACAAAAAACGCGTATCAAAAAACTGTTTGATAATAGGCTCATTACATTTACCAAAGCTTTTATGTCGACTCTATATATGAATAATTGTATCTAGTAAATGTTAATTTTAACTTACTCTAGACAATTTTTTAATGATTTTTGATACGCACTATAATTATTCAGTTGCCAATACACCCAGGCCTCGCTATACGGCCGCTCTTTATACGGCCTTTCGCTATAACGGCCTTCTTTAATTAAGGCACGTTTGCGATATACGGCCTAAAATGTTTCGCTATAACGGCTTTTTTCCTCTATGTCGATATATTGCCCAATCTCGGTTTTGAAGATTTAAACGAATCTGATGTGCTGGATCTGCTTGCAGCTGATAGGGAACCCCCTTTCATATGAAGAACTCATTCAGTTGCAAGCAGAGCCGGCAATTGATGAAGATACAGAACCTGTTGCATCCAAACAGCTAACATCAAAATCATGTCGAGCGCTTTTCATATTTTGAACAAGGAATAACATCTCCTTGAAAACCAACCATCGACTGTTATAAATTACTAAATGTTTATGAATCACTAAAGGAAGAAATAGACAAGAAAGCAAGACAAACAACTTTAGACAAATTTTTCAAACCACCAGCGCAAATGAGGGGGGGCAGTGATCTGTAGGTTTTAGTTATTTCATTTTTATTTAAAATATATGTAATGTTTTTGAAGTTTTTTATTTTATGTAAAG
The DNA here is from genome assembly GCF_003426905.1 of Ctenocephalides felis. NCBI lineage: Eukaryota > Metazoa > Arthropoda > Insecta > Siphonaptera > Pulicidae > Ctenocephalides > Ctenocephalides felis. The sequence continues at coordinate 30,356,204 of NW_020537646.1, forward strand.
TATGTTGTTGTTAATATGTTATAATTTAAACAAAATAAAAAATAAAATGCATTTTGAATGATGAACCATATTATATATTTACATGTATTAAATTTGGAACCGATCCCGTTGAATTTGTATGAATACGTATTAGAAAAATTGATTCGTTATACGGCTTTTCGCTTTACGGCCAAGTTTCGCGGAACGTATCTAGGCCGTAAAGCGAGGCCCCAGTGTATTGTTTTCTGAAGAAATAAAAAATCTACAAAAACGGATATGAAAGTTACATACGTTAAACATAATTATAACTTGTGAATTTTGAGTTTTACTTTAGATAATTTTTGAATGATTTCTGATTAGGACTATAATTATTAGGTTACTAATACTGTTTCCAATTGAAATTTAAAAAATCTCCAATAGTAGCTATAAAAGTTACCTACATTGAAAAATGCCGAAAAAAACATTTTTAACAGTATCAAGCTCAATTGTCAAATGTTTTATATTTTTGAACCAAACACGTTTTTGTTCTTTTACTGATGCACTATAGTCGATATACGATTTATAAAAATAAATTCAATATATTTATAATATTTATTTTAGAGATGACACTATATATAACTTTGATCTTTTATTTTGCCAGAAATTTACCAGCAGAGTTGGAAGAACTATTTAATCAAGTTTATAATAAAATTGCTTTCTAAATTAATTTGCTCTTCTAGTTACTATTTTGTATTATTTAAACCTCTACCAGGGTTAAGATTCTGTTGGTCCTTTTTACCCACCACACGCTATAGGCTTTTATAGAGATTGAATCTCACTTAAAATTACCAATACATCATATAAAACAATTGTAAAACGTATATTTGAAAATCATATTAACGTCTCCTAAACTAAACAACAGTGCTCACGCCCATAAAAAACAAAATAAAATGTTTTTGTTATGGACATTCAAATATTGGCGTTAATTTATTGATATCGACGTCGTAAGAATCGAGGTGATGGCCGGTTATACATCCTTTACAAGATTTTCAAATATTGCTGGCAAAAAAAATTCTTAATTTTACTCGTGTTTGAGATCGAGCTTATGGATCTTTTTACCCCTAGAGTACCAATTTATACCCCTTTAAGCCCCGTTCTAACCTTATACTTAAAGCTTCTATTAACTACCTACATAGTCTTTTCTAATGATGATTGCATACGTACATATTACTATTAGTAGTACCAATTTGTTACTATTAGTAGTATTATTATTAATGCCCTCGAATGTGATTGCCCTCCACCGTTAAGAGTGTACGGACATATGAGCGGGTGCATGCGGTGTGCGGGATAACCGATATGTATGGCGGGTGCGTTCCGTTCTCAGATAAATTAATAAGCTTGCGGTCATGTCATGTTAGGTTAGGCCTCTCTCTGCGGGGTGTAGTTTAATATCCACGCAACGCTGTTTTAGTTTATCTATGTAGATATATCTCGATGTATCTTATCAATATATTCGTGATACTGTAGGTACAAGCATGCGTTCCGTAAATGAATTGTTAATTCAGCATTGTTCTACGTGCGATGCTTCTGCATGCGCTAGTCTAGTATCGAGTGAAGGGTTTTGTATTATGTGTCAATATCAGCATTTGCTGATACACGGTATGTTGGTGAGTGAATGAAAACTGGGTTTGTTATTATTTGATAATTTGATGGTTTGTTATCCAATAATTGAGTATAAACAGACACAATTTTTACAGAGTACTTTTATTGTATACGTTGTTCTTCATATTTAGCATAATTATGAATTCAGCATTCATAATTTGCCATGTGTGGTAGTGTGATGATATATGTAACTTTTTCTTTATAATAGCTTTAGTGCTACGCCAGTCACCGGTGGCTGACATATATTTATCACCAGAGTATAACTATTCAATTAATATGAAATATGGTTAAAATTGAACATCTTTCTGAACCTTAAACATTAATAAATTTAGAACTCCATTTTCTAGCCAAATAGTCCATAACATAGCGTTGTTATGGCAACAGCAAATGCAATGTTCAGTACCAAGAAAAAGAATAACATAGCGTTGCCATAACAAAGCTGTTATGAGCTATTTTGGGATTGTTCAAATATTACGTAAGCAGATTTAGTACAATTATTTATCTTCCATCCCCCTTTGTCAGCAAAAGTAAGCAAAGCTGTCACCAAAATGTCATCCAAAATAAGAAATCAATAACCCCCAACCCCCTATAGTGCTTACGTAATAATTGAACGGCCCATTTACAGAAGAATTAGCCCCACATAAAAATGGCTGTTTCTCGCAAGTTTCACATAATCTCATAACTTGTGCGGTCAAATTTCATCCAATTTTTTTCGCTACAAGATTTGCATTATTTTACACGCAGTATTGAAGCGTGGTTTGAAGGTCAAATCGCTATAAATTTGCATGGCACTCAACGTGTTGGATTAGTTTCACAACTTACACTTACAATCAGTTTTAATATGAATGATAAATATATTCACTATGAGAGATCAGAATATTGAAAACGCAGAAATAGAAAAAAAATCAATGAAATCTATTTATAAATTATATCTATGTAAAAATGGTTCTACAAAGTTTTATGTACAATCCAATACTTACAGTCAGGATTTGATACCGGTTATTTTATTATAATATATTTGGTATATAAGATTCAATCTAGCAATTTATATATGCTTCATTACCCAATGAAATGTCCTTGATATGCAATTTATCTTGCAATGTTTTTAATCTTATCTTGAACTATGATGATTTATCACATACTCTATTTTTTATTTTCATATCTTTAATCAAAAAAATTTTATATTCCGTCGATATAATATTATAATATCGTCTACTAATTTGTATAAAATTAGAGGTGCTACAATCGATATTAGCTCCAACTAAAACTGTATAAACAGCAAATATATCGATAATTCAAGTGCTTATGAGTATAATAATAAGGAAAATCGAACAGAAAGAAAGAGAGTTTGTTTCTAATCATAAACTTTATATATCTATTACTGATTTTTGAATGGTACATGAGGTCATCAGAAATTTTTGTAAAAATATCATTATATTCTATGAAAAAGTTCAGCATCCATACAATATTAGTCGTGAGAACTATGAAACTTCAATGAGAAATATAATTTTTTAATGATCGGATTCCAATTGACTCTGGTAAGAATCTTTAAAACAAATAGTTAAAAAAAAAAATTTTGATATAGTTGCTTACAGTAATACGCAAAAAAGAGAAAAAAATAACATGCTTGATCAACGTTAGAGGAGTCTAGTTCTATATTGTATTTTGCAAAAAAGGAGAAAAAACGCAATGATCAACATCGTTAAACATCAAATAATTGCTACAATTCGAGGAAAATTTTATTTTATGATTGCGATTTCAGGATTTCAATTCTATGTTAGTAACTGTATATTTCCAATTTAAAATTTGTTAGCGCTTTAACATTATTTTCAGAGCAAACAATATGCGTTGCATAACATCGAGTGACCTAATTATTTATGAACTTTTATTAATAGCTACACTCGATCTGTCATTCGCTGAAACAAATTTATAATTGATGATATTGCATGTGATTCATATTTGACGTAGATTTTATATATGAAATCCATCGATAACATCTCTGACACATATGTCACATTCTAATTTTAAAATTATATTGCAGATAACGCAAAACAAACACGTTTCCCGAAAATATGTGTTTTCAGCTATTGGAAAGCAAATAAAATTTATTCGGTGTTCAACTAAATAAAAATGTGAAATTGAAACATTCACGATTTTTAAAATTTTATTTAGTTGTAGGCTCACCGTACAGATTTTTATGGACAAAAAAACCGTATGGTTTTTTGTATATCTTACTGTTTTCGACTTGTTCAACCACAAAGAAACCGTACAACTCGTTTGTATAAACATTTCTTTCCCTAATTAATTTAGTCAGTTTCAAGAATGTGCAAACATGTTTTTGCAAGACAAAAGAAAAGTTAACAATGAGTTTTAACTTTGATCTATATTTTATTACAGTTCGCACTCATTTTATATGACATTACATCGACATTTCGATCTTTGTATCTTGTTTTATATAACGGTATTATATTTCAAAAAGGTTCTAAATCTTAAAATTTGTGGTTTATGCCCATTTTACTTTGAGATATAGATTAAATGGTCCCAAGTGTTAATAGCACGTGAGAATTACTATATAATTACAGGCAAAAATATAGATAAAAATGTAAAACGTTAAATATTACAAGATGAAATAATGTAGATGACCAAATGCTCTAGCAATGCCAACTAATATAGTGATTATTAAAAAATCATGTTTGTAGTGTTTTACAACACTGAAACATGTGGTGCAATAAAATTTATTTCTCTACATTTAAGCTATAGTTTTTAATGGTTTGCAAATTTATTTATATTTTTGAATTGAGAATATATCTTAACCGTGCCAAATTTTTGTGGCAGTATATTAATTTGCAGAATATTTAGTTAAACGAACATTATTTATAGTTATTGTTTTTTTAATATAGATTACATTGCAAAAGGCTTAGTCTTGTAGTGAAATATACTTGTGTAACAAAATCTTATGAGTATTTTTTACTATTGCTATAAATTTTATATTAGTACTAGTTTATGTGAAAAACTACACATTAAAATTATTTTCCATTTATTAACTTCCCGTAGGAAAATGAAAATTTTTATATACCTTTACGTTTCAGAGGTTTCTGAACATTTTGGCATACCTTTGAAAAAAAGTATGTATGTGTGTGTGTGCGGATACAATTTTTTATCGATTTCAGGAACACGGATTAACCGATTTAAATAATTCAAACATTCGATTTGTATTGATAAGGAGACGTGCTGATTAGTTTTTGCTACAGGCAGGTCGAACCGTTTTGAAGATACGGGGCAAAAAATGCCACAAATGTTAATTGATTTTTTTAGAGATCAGAGCATCCGATTTGTATGATTCAAGAAACATTTTATTTGTATTAACAAAATGAAAAACTAATTAAATTTCGGAGAAGGTAGGTTTAGCGGTTTCTGTGATCCAATAAAAAAAGTAGAAAAAAGAATTCGCTTTGGCGACAAATCATTAGACATATGCACATCAAATTAACATATTTCATATATATTTTTAATAACAAATTTTGTTTACTTTTCTTTGGATTACGTACCAATGTTTATCCGTTATACTGCGTCGCGGCGCCCACGCGCTTCTATATTTCGTTTCTACACGGCTAACGTATATCGATAGCTTTAAAATATAGTTCAAAATTTCCAAATTATTTCAAAGTAGTTAGTTCAAAGTTTTGAAAATTTTTCAAAAATTAAGATTCTCAAAACTTGATTTTTTCAGAGTTCTAAAAGAAAATTGAATCTTAAAAAAAAAAAAAAAATGGTACGTGAAGTTTACTAATTTTTATTGAATTTTACATATTAGCATTATAGATATGTCTTCATATAGAAAAATCCTAGAATCGTCTAAAAATATTTCCTTTTCAAATAAAAAGTAAATATTCTACGAATAGCCGGCTTATATTGAACATGGTGTTTCTAAGGCAAACGGAAACGTTGGTTCAATAGTGATAGAAATTATTTATGGAATGAGAGAGCTTGGTCTGTCTCCCTGGCTGATTTAAAATACCGGTCGTGCGGAAGATAGGACAAAATAGTTGAGAAAAAAACCGAGGCACATAGGATATATCGATATAGGTGAGAGCTTGTAGTTTGTCGAGATATTGAATGCGAAGAGATGTATGGAATCGTCCGGAGACTTGTGCGTGTGAATCCATGCGTTATCGAATACTAAAGTGAGACACGGGCAGATTCCGGGTTTTTTCATCGGACGGAATATAAATTGCTTTGCTGTATGATATAGTACCTACAGATATTAAGACTCTAGATAGATATTATTAACTTTCTGGATAAGGTCAATTATTGTTTCCATTCCGAGATTCATCTCTCAATACAGTTTGGTGAATTCAGAATACTTGTGGGATGGTTTACACATATGTGCATTATAGGTTGAAGAAATTTAAATTGTGTTGATTCTTTTTTTTTTGCACGAGCAGAAAATTTTAATTCCTCTTAGCGTAAGTTACAACTACAGTAATCGCTTATCAAAAATATTATTTTATTTTACTTATCATACATTCAAATGTTTCTGAACTTTCTGGTATACCTTAGAAAAAATTGATGTATGTGTGTGCGTTTGTGCGTGTGTGCGAATACAATTCTTTGTCGACGATTTTAAAAACACGAACCAACTGATTTGAATAGTTGAAAAAATATTCTATTCGTATTAATTAGTTCGTGCTAATTAGTTTTCGGCTGTGGAAGGTTTGGAAGATTTGGGGCTAGAAGTGGCAAAAATGGTATTTTGATTTTTGATAGAACCGAGCGTCTGATTTCAATGTTTCAAGCAAAATATTGCTTGTATTGATGAATTGCAGATCTTATTAAATTTTCAGGAAGTCAGTGTTTCATTAATCAATATTTATCAATATTTATAATTATTAATCGTTAGACTTCAATGCATATTATGACTATAAATAAAGCACCCACGCAGCGCGATTCTTTTGATAAAAATCCAAATTTTACAAAAAAATCCAGAATACAAGAACTACTCAATTATTACAAAAAATTCGAAACTCTTGAATCTAGTGTTGTCCATTTAGAAGTTACATTACATGAAGTGCCAGAAATTTGCCTCAAAGCTCGATGCTATGCACCTCTAGATTTATTTGTTAATACTGATAACACGAAAGGTGTGGTTAGATTATTTGTGAGCTATTTGTTAATCTTCGTTTTTATTTTTGCATGAAGGTAGATGTAAATATATATTAGTTGTCGTTATTTACTAACACTGTAAGTGACACTGTAAAAATGATTTATTCAAATCTCTATACTTTATTAGTGTCTTCATAGAGCATTTAGTAAAATACATTATTCTTGAAAATATACTGAGACAGAACAAGTCGGTGCGAAGAGAGATTTTCAATTTAATATAATTAAATAACTAGTTATGTATGGCATCGTGCCTCAAGTCAAATTGCTTGAACTTTCCGTACCATGTACAATTTGAATAACAAAGTTAAAATTATTTATTCAAAGTATATAAGTGAGCTTTAGAACTTTAGCCAGAATTAAAATTAAAATCTGAATTATTTTCGATACACAAAAACACACACATTCAATTTTTCTGAGGTATGCCAAAATATTCAGAAATCTTCAAAACGTCAAGAAATGTAAAAATTTTCAATTTCGATTGTTGAACGATTACAATAACTTACCCTACGGGAAGTTAAAAAATATAAAGCAATATAATTCAAAACATCAAGAAATTAGAGCTTAAATATATATTTAAGCTCTTACATATATTAACATAAATTTTTTTTGCACAGAATTTTTTTTTTACAACAGGCTGGTGCTTTACGAAGCACAATGCATGATTCTAAAAGCAATTTTCTTTTAATAATTGTTTTAGATACTTTAATTATAAGTAATGTTTGTTTCAATAAATACTCAAATTAATCTAAATTAATTCAAAATTACCAAAAAGCATATAGACCAATTTACAAATCTAAACCTTACTTAGAGCCTAACATACTAGGAGAAAAATCTATACAGATATTGACTTATAAATCAAAAATACATTCAACATTGTGGTTAAACTCGAGCCATATATACAAAATGTTTGATTCATAAAAACTTGACTTCTCAAAATTAATCCTGCTTTCAATTTGCAAGTATTATATATTTTTTTCATTCATCATATAGATCACGAACCCAATTAGTAGTCCATCTTGTTTGTATGATCTTGAATACAATATCATTTAATACTTTTTAATGAATGAGTCTAATGCTATTCACAATTATGGTCTTGTATATTCATAATTCTTTAATATAAAATTAATAATTTCAGCAATTTCTCTGTAGATCGGAAAACTCTAGAATTACAAACACTGAAAATATCAATGTTTTAATTAAGAAAATTGCAATAAATTTTAGATAGTATTTGAATAATTAATAATATATTGAGTTTTAGGTTTATTAATATCAATTTAGATGATATGAAATTATCCTTCACAATAAAGCAATGTTTATAATAAATAGACAACACAAAATTAGATAACAAAAAAACTAATAATCCAATTCCATAATTTTTACCATATTAAATGTTTTCTGTTTAGTTTATAATAAAAGCGAACAGTAGTTTTTAGGAGAATCTGTATTTAATTTGAAGATTAATAAGTTCAATGAAAGGTGCATCGTATATAAAACTTTTAATAAGATACAGAGAGCAGCATCTTGTGAATTATTATGTGTTATGAATTATAATAAGAACTCTGTGCAATAAATCAAATCCTTATCAAATTTTGCAATCCTCTTTAATATATTTTCATTCTTTTTTCTACCCTTCTCTAAAAATCCATTTCGTGTGCTACCTTATACCACAATAATTTGCAAACCTCTATATCTTCCCTGGAGAACAATTCAACCGGTGTAAAGCTGGGGACGACGATCGTGCACAAAAATACACATCTTTGTAGCTCTACAGATACACCAGGATTTAAATGTGTATTGTAAGTTATATAGGAAATATATAAAGAAGACACGTATATTTATCTACAGATAGCACACACATGCATATTACATGTTGTTTGTATGTATTCATATATGGATTTATAAGGACACATTGATATTTAATATACTAATCTTTTAATACGCTCCTAGTATAATTGACTTTGTGAGTTATTAACATTATTCAATAAGATGTGCTATTTAAATAAAATTTTGCTATTCAGCTAAAATTTTCAACGTTCACTAAAAACTGATAAATGCAATTCCAATCCATACCTGACCAAACATACTTATAATATGTAATTATAGTAATTATAATGCATAAACAAGCGCTTGTTTATCCGAAAAGTGCGGCCCAATAATTGATTGATTTTTATAATTTAGTCTTTTTCTAATATTTTAGAAAGCCCGTTGAAAAATTGAACTCCGTCGTCAATTTAAGTTTTATTTAAAGGCAAAAAAATCATATTTACGGGTACTTCCGAAGAAGCGCAAAGGATCTTTGATCTTGGCCAGAAACTAATTAGCATGATTCCTAAATGATACCTTACAAATACTTCGAAATTTCAAAATCGATTCAAAAATTTTTGCGAAAACTTAGACGGTTTGCACTTTTCATCTGATTTTAAAGAAATGGCCCGGAAGATCATTTCGCAAAACTAACCAACGCGAGGCTTTACCGAGTTTTATCAAATGGCTTTTCATTTCCTAATAAGAAAAAAATTGGCTCACATACAGCCACAGCCTTTTTAAATTAGAATTCTAAATTATTCAAATGATTTCAAACCTCGAAGAAATTTCGAATTAGAAAGCGGGCTTTTCCGGATAAATCAAACTTTTCAATTTAATTTTAATTAAACATTCTAGAAACATTCGTGAATCAATATATACTGTACTCAAATATACGTATTAGTACATAAGTATAACTATATATTACTTTCATATATTGTTGATAGTATTTTTTACACAATAACTACTCAAAAATGAGTAAAATGCAAATATGTACTTTCGAATGAGAACAAACGAGTTACAAATCAATATTTGTATGCAAAACATATAGTCATACATGTTAGCTATGATTTTTTTTTTTTTTTTTTTTTTTTTTTTTTTTTTTAACTTCCCGTAGGGTGGTTATAGTAATGAGCCGAAAGTCGAAAATGAAAATTTTTGCATATGTTCACGTTCTGAAGGTTTCTGAACATTTTGGCATACTTCACAAAAATGAATGTGTGTGTATGTGTGTGTGTGTGTTATGTATGTCCGTATTTTTTCATTTGCTGTATTTATATATAATAATCTATTTGAAAACATTTAATATCTCTCAAACATTTTGTTACGGTACGGGCAGTTCCAGCAGTTTGTCTTAAGGCTCGATGTCATACACCAGTTTCTTTTTCTTAGTAACAATCAGAACATTAACTATATTCTGTTAGTTATTTCGATTGACTTTAATAAAATATAATTATAGTTAGTAGTTATGTACTATTAGATACAATTTTACTGGACCAAGATAATTGGCCATTATTTTTTTTAGTTTTCGATTCTGATGTGTAGAGCAGCGAGTGGACAAATTTATAACGAGTAAATTGGGGCGATTTTCCAATTTTTAATGGAGATTAGTCGATCTTGTTTTTATGAAATCTTTAATATAAAGCACTTTCAGATCATGCAGAATAGAATAGATGTTGGTATGAATGATAGTATTGGTACCTATATAAGATTACTATGGACAGATGATAACAAAATAGTAGTTAATGCTGAATAAGAGTAGGTAGTAGTGAATATAGAGTGCATATGGTTAGAGACAATACGTATATAGAGATCAGTGTGCTTTAATAGAAACTGAGCAAACATATATAATTTAGTATGCAGTTCAGAAACAGGTCCATTGCATGAGAACACCCCGTTTTTAATATTTTTCCTGCTTACGTGAATAAGGTTTATTACCCAACCAACTTTCAAGGTTTTCACTTCATACTTTCGTTTTGGCTTTCAACTTTCTATATATTTCCTTTCTGTGCAAGTCGTTGATCTTCGTACTACTTTCAATTCTTTAATTTTGATAGAAAGGCATAGTACAGAATTCACTTTTTTATACAGTTTTACACAATAGTGTTTACGGTAGAATTTTTTCTTCTCCATTCACTGCAGTACTTCTGCGTTTGCTATTTTACGGTTCCATTATTATATTTTTTATTATGCCCATTATATAAAGAAATTTTTATAATAGTTTTCTGATCTAATTTTTCAATTACTTTATTCGATTGTACCCTACAGTTTGCCTTTAATTGACATATTTATATTGAAATAACCATTTTACCCATATCACTTATAATTAAACCAAATAACCTACTAACTCTGCGGCTACACAACGTATCGGGAGAAAAAAACACGTAAAAGAACGATTCGAAAAATCTAATTCCGCACAAAACCGCAGCGCTCCCCGGAGTGCACAAATTGAAAAGAAATATCGCTTTTATCGAAAAAAAATCTCTATCTGTATACTATAAGCGTTATATGGACGAGTTTAAATTCAACCACGGCACATGTTTTGTGTAAGCTACAGTGTGTACCAGTCGATTGGAGTAAATGAGAAAAATATAAATCAAAGCTTTGGAAGCGATATGTATTTATGAAAAACACAAAAGATGTACAAATTAATGGGATTCTTTTTTATAGCCGTGTATGTGCACATAACCGCTTATTTTTGCAATAAAATGGAATAAAATTATTTGATTTCCATCGAACAGTTAAGAATTATATAAGATGAAATTAAGTTTAATGTAATAAATGAGTGGAGAATGCAATTTGCTTATATTGTTAAATTATCTTACCAAAACAGACAGAAGTTTTTGTTCATATTGTTACACAAATGCCATCGTAATTATTTGATAAATAAACAACTAATACAACATCACTAGTCTGAAACTAGTTATAATTTTTTTAAATCCATATTTAAACTACAATCTGTCTTATATTTAAAAAATATTTAGTAATTAATCTGGTACTTAATAAAGGTTTAATGTTTTTAGAGAACTACCCATTGGTACGTTTTCTAATTTATGAAGATATATACTAAATTTGATGATAATGAAAATATACAGATAATTAATAATAGCATAAATTATAAATATTAATAATAATAATAATATAAATGATAAGATAACAATAGTAAACAATAATTTACATAATGGGTAGTGTTGCCCTAGGGCAGGTCCGTGAGCTGAGTTAAACACCAATTCAATTTCAGGAAGAATAGTGTGAATAGTGAATTGTATGAATAGTGTGCACACCGCAATGCTTTATATGGGCTTTTTACAATCAAAAAAACATATATTTTCAAGTGTAAATAGACATCGCTGTTGCACGATATCAGGTTGTCAGAGCGGGGGTTTAAACCCTTAAGGCACAATAGCTTAGAGAAAGATTTTATTTCCGCTATTTAAATATTGTTAAAAAAAATAGTATAATAATGCAATTGCTCTCCAAAACACACAAGTGTGATATAAAATATACTGATTATTCAAAAATAATATTTTTGTATTAAAGTTTTGTTTGGAGCTAAAATAAATATTGTATTACGAGCTTTATTATAACCCTTTAGTTTTGTTTTCCAATGTTAATTGTGAGCATAGTAAATAAATATTTGCACGCAAATATTTGAATTATATTTCAAAGTTTTAATTATGTATCATGATTTTAACTTTACCGATTTGTTATTATGAATATAAAATCAAATTAATATCAGACCGGTGTTTCAGACTTTATGTAAATAAATAAACAGAATAAAATTTATCAAAACATTTTGCTGTAAAATATTTAAATAATACACACCAACTGAAACAGTTTATTTTATATAAAATATCAGCTTTTTCCTATTTCCTAGCTTTTTGAAGTCCAAATAGTACTATTTTAAAAAAATTAATCAATAAATGTTATCAACTTACCGTAAGGTTTATTCTATTAATCGCAACCAAATCGAAAACAAAATTCCTGGACATTTTTGCATACCTAGACAAAATGGATAAATGCCTGCGTTTGTGTGGTTGTATATGCATGTTCGGATACAATTTTTATTCGATGATTTCGGAAGCATTTGACAGGAAGACGTGCTGATTACTTTTTGACAAAGGAAGGTCTAGCCGTTTCGGAGATCTGAAGCAAAAAATGCATAGAATACCAGCTTTTGAGAGATCGGAACACCCGATTAGAATGATTGAAAGAGATCGTATTGCTTGTGTTGACAGTGTGAAGAAATCATTATTATTTGAGATCCAACGGTTCAAAAAATATCCCAAATAAATATTGGATTGGATTAAAATTTTCAAAAATATACAGTTTTTCCAATAATGTGAAAGTCTAAATTTTCCTTATATAGTTGAAATAAATAACTCTAAGTTTGCAATTCAGTTTTAAAGTGCTTATATATTAAATATTAAATATGAAATAAGGTCCTCAGAAGAATTCCAAGTTATATGTTTCGTTTTTTGTAAACATAACTACAAGTCGTCGCCCAAATGTAAGCACTTATATTCGAATAAAAACATGAACTGCAAATGATGAATTTTACAGCATTCACTATATCGATTTAAAAATAATTAAAACAATTTGCTTTAAGGCACAATGCCATGCACTACCAGTGTTTGTTTACATATATATTATTTATATGTCACAGAAAAAAATACAGTCGTAAATTTGTTTTCGAATTATCCTGATCAATTCAATTTTTACTATTCTAGTAAAGTTTATTCAGGTTAATAACTGGTTATTGACTTTTTGTGATCTCTATTCTTGACCACAATTTTTAATTCCTTAGTCCAAACATAGTCCAAATAGATAGCCCCAGATCATCAGTAAGCACATAAATGAATGACAATATAAATTATTAATGACAACTCTTTCTTGGCTTTGAATTTTAATTATTTGCAATCAAAAGCAAATATTTACTGAAGTTGTTTCTCGGTCAAAACAGTTTTGTCGCAAACTAGAGATGTTTTCAACGCGAATCACGACATCGCACCATAGCTAAACCCATAAGCAACTTTTATTTGTTATAACGTAGTGGAGTAAAATAAACAAGTGCAGCGCATTAAAGAAAGCAATCTGGCCTGATGGCTTTTGAAGTGTTATGAACAAGACGCTTTAATATCAGTTCTGCACGTATTTGCCATATGTTCTAGGACACACGTATACACACTAGTGCTTTTATATATTTATATATAAATATGTTACGACGTTAGTATTCTATTTGAGCAGGTGTATGTACGCTTTTATATATTTTGAACTGTGAATTTACGCTCATGCACTTTACGTGATTGTGGTCCTTCACGGCTTCCCAGTTGGCTCAAAACGAGATTAATGAAGCTACGTTTTTCTTATTTATTTTGGTGATGCACTTCTTCTATAGTAACCAATTAATTCTCACATTAATTATAGCAAATCATTTTCGGAAACTTATTGATCAAGATATACTAATATAGAATACTTTATTTAAATACTTGTATTATTAGAAGATTTATTATATTTTTTATTACAGACAATCAGAATTACAAAATCGATCAATAAGTCTGTGTGCATATAAATATTTAAAGTTAAATAAGTCAAAAGTACATTCTGTTTCATTCGCATAGATAGTTGGTTTAGTTTCCACAGGTAATTACAGGGTGTTTATAGAAGTCGGGTTAAGGAGTTGGAGTAAACCCGTTCGTAATGGCGATGCAATGCTAAGATTTAATATTTGGAGTGCAATCTCCAAGAAAAGGGGGCTTCAACCCCTACTCGTCACAATATTATCATCACGTTTGGGAATCTTTGGGAATCTTCTTAGAAGACCCTCTGGAATATGTGTTATCTATAGCTAGTTACCAAATATAAGGTTTATATTAAGTGGTTACGTGGGGTCTTCCAACAATTTTGTTTAAAAAAGTAATTCATTATTTGTTGAATGCTAGGATTTGAGTGTTTGAGTAATTCTTCAGTAGTATCTATTACTGACTTTTCATTATTTTCCTTCCTTTTCAAGTCGTTGGATGGATAATTAAAATTTGATTTTTATTTAAATTATAAAAATAATTTGGTTGCTGATAAACCATGGGGCATTTTGAA